>NW_006408982.1:62420-69997 GCF_000296735.1 Chrysochloris asiatica
GAGACTGGGACACTCCTGCATTGCTGGTGGGACTTCAAAATGGTCCAACCTCTCTGGAAAGCAATATGGCGCTTCCTCAGAAGGTTGAAAATAGAAATACCTAATTATCCAGCAATTCCTCTACTTGGTATTTACCCACATGAAAAGTGAGCCACAACACGAGAAGATATATGCACACCAATGTTCATAGCAACACTATTTACCATAGCAAAAAGATGGAAACAGCCGAAGTGCCCATTAACTGAAGAATGGATAAACAAACTGTGTGGTACACAATGGAATATTATGCTACCTTGAAGAATAACAAGGAAGCTGCATAACACTGGTTAATATGGATGAACCTTGAGGGCATTATGTTGAGTGAAATTAATCAGTCACAAAAAGAGAAATATTGCGTAGGACCACTACCGTAAAAGACTAGAAAAAAGAACCCATACTAAAGGGGGGTGAGTGGATTCTTTGCTGATTGCTGGGATGTTGGGGGTAGGGTGAGGGGAGGGAGGAAGGTGGAGCACAGGACAGGGATTAGACACAGGATAGATTGGATGCTGGGGAGGCAGGAAATATACAAGAATTGAGAGGGGAACGGAAGAACAAAGCAGATGGGAGAACAATTAGACAGGCTTGAATGGGCTAAGTGGGACATTGGTAAACAATGATGTATGCACAACCTTGAAACAGCAGGGTTCTGGGATACAGAGATTGAGCCATGGTTGGAATGGGGAAAAGGGGGGAATAATGTTAAGATGCCTGGCTGTCTTTTGAATCTTGGTTATCCTTGCATTATATTATAAAATAGACACTGGAAGGGAAGAGAAAGGAATAGCAAGAAACATCACCATCGAAAGCTTGTAAGTCCGTCTTCTGCCTATAACTGATTGGAATATGTAAAATGGGGCTACAACATGCCCAATGAAGGAGGCTTCCTGTGGAGCCTCTGCAATACATAAGACTATAGGTGGAAGCCTGAACCACATCTAGATCTTCAGAGATGGGAACTTTCCACTTGAAAGGATTAGCCGACTAGCCTAGAGCAGCTAGAACAGAAGATACTTCTTGAAAGAAAGACCTACAGAAAAAATACAAAAAAAATAGAGGCAGACTGACTGTTACTACAAGAACAAGCAAGTTGCTTGCTGAGGAAAGATCAAGGCAAGTGGTCAGGTCCTCTCAGTTCAAACCCCCTTCCAGGACTAAGACTCAATGAGAATACACACTCTGATTGGTGACTACGCTTGTCACCAGTAAGGGGAAGTGAGGGAAAAACAGCAATGAAGAGGCAAACTAAGCCCTACAATGTTCAATAGACTTCTGTGAACTTGGATGAAGACCTGGTTGGCCAGCACTGTGGCAAGATCTGGGACTCTTGGGCCCAGAGTTAGTGACATAGCCACAGAGGACTAGAGTGGAGAGTGAAGCGTCCAGAGGATAAGAAGAGAGGGCATCTGCACAAGAACACCCACACTTACAGATAATACCTACTTGACCTGACTTCAATGACTAGATGATCAGAGCTCAACCAGAAGAAGAAAGAAGGGGAAGGGGAAGCATAGCCTGATACAATTTGATAAACTTGACCTACATCTATGGATGCAGTAGCTCAAAAGAGGGAACAAATTTTTACAGCAAGGATCATTCCCACCCCCTCCACACACAGAGTAGACAGGATGGGCAACTTGGACATTGGCTACCCAAAATGGGGGGGGCTACAAAGGCAAGAAGTGACTGGCTTACAAGCTTTCTTGAGGGAAGCTAGATTCATAGGGCATGGAGGAAGGTAGAATCTCCACTGAGTAGTATACAATCTGTCTAGGCGGGGCTGATGAAATGAAATCTGGATGGATCTCTTGTGATACAATAGTGAATAATTGTTATCTGGACTGCTTGTGAGGGTTGGAATAGTAAAGGTAGACACTTTTTACCAAGGAAGGGAGTGATTAACTTTTCAGCCTAAGAGCAGAGGTCCTTGGGACCATGAAGGGAGAAGAGCAGAGAGCGGGACCCTACCTGGAAAAGCAGTGATGCCTGAGATGGAGGCAGAGATGATGACGTGGAGAGATGGAGCTGTTGGGGACTTTGGACACAGAGAGGGAGAGGGGCTGTGTGCTGATGACCAGTGGGCACGCTTGTAGTGTATATGGTTGATGATGCATGGAGGGGATTTTAACCATAGCAATGAAATGATATACTATAGGATGAATGTAAAATTAATGTTCTCCCATGTAAACTATCACATAATTCACAATAAAATGATAAAAAGGTACTTCAAAATGATTGACAGAAAGGTCAAGGAAAACATCAGGAAAGTACTACAGGAACAATCAAAAAAAAAAAAAAAAAGAAGAAGTCCAGGTCCAGATGGCTTCACTGGTTACGTTCTACCAAACATTCAGAGAAGAGCTGTCACCAGTTCTGCTCAAGTTATTCCACAATATAGAAGGGGATGGAAAACATCCTAATGTATTTTATGAAATAAGCATAACCCTCATACCAAAACCAGGGAAGGACATCACTAAGAAAGTATATTTTAAACCAATATCCCTCATGAACATAGATGCAAAAATTCTCAACAAAATCCTAGCCAACAGAATCCAACAGCACACCAAAAAAATAATACATCATGACTAAGTGGGATTCATATCAGGGTTGCAAGGATGGTTCAACATTAGAAAAACAATCAATGTAATCTATCATATAAATAAGAAAAAGGAAAAGAACCACATGTTTATATCAATTGATGAAGAAGAGACATTTGACAAAATCCAACATCTATTCTTGATAAAAATACTCAACAAAGAAGGAATTGTAGGGATATTCCTCAACATAATTAAGAGCATATATATAAAACAAACAGCTTACATGACTGAATGGAGAGAGACTGAAAGCCTTCCCTCTGCAAACAGGAACCAGATGAGAATGCCCTCACTGTTAAAAGGAAAAATACACAGATCTATGAAACAGAATCAAGAATCAATCCATCCACATACTGCCAACTGATTTTCGACAAATGGCTTGAGTATATTACATGAAGAGAAGATAGTCTCTTCAACAGTTGGTGCTGACAGAAATGGAAAGTGATATGCATAAGATTGAAAAAAGACCTTTACCTCTTTATATAAAACCAAATACAAAAACCAACTCAGTATAGATTAAAGACTTAAATTTGAATCCCAGAATTATAAAGTCCAAATTTAAGGACTCTACATCATTTAAAATTAGGAAAGGTGTGTGACAGGGTAGTATTCTTTCACCATACTTATTCAACCTGTATGCCGAGCAAATAATCTGAGAAGCTGGATAGGGCAGTGTTTCATTCTGCTGTGCATAAGGTCGTTATGAGCTGGTACTGACTTGATGGCACCTAAAACAACAGCAACAATACAGGGCACACACAGACTGCCAAAGATTGTGAAAATTATGCAAACAAAAGGAGACAAAATAGGTGATTAGAACATATTACAAATTAAAAACTCATATGCATCAAAAGACTTCACCAAAAGAGTAAAAAGGGAGTCTACAGAATGGGAAAAAAAGTCTTTTGAAATGAGGCATTAGACAAGGGAGTAATTGCTAAAGTATATAGGAAACTGCAACACCTCTACAAGAAAAAGACAAATAACTCAATTAAAATATGGGCACAGGACATGAACAGACACTTCACCATGGAAGACATTCAAGCAGCTAACAAACATATGAAGAAATGTTTACGATCACTAGCCATTACAGAGATGGAAATCAAAACAACAATGAGCTATCATCTCACACCAGCAATAACAAATAGGATCAAAAAGTAGAGGAAAATAAATGCTAGCAAGGATGTGGAGAGACTGGGACCCTTCTACATTGCTGGTGGGATTGCAAAATGATTCAATCACTTTGGAAACAATATGGCACTTCCCCAGAAAGCTGGAAATATAAATATCTTATGATCTAGCAATTCCTCTACTAGGTATTTTTCCATAAGAAATACAAGCCATAACATGAGTGGATATATACACACCAATGTTCACACCAGCACTATTTACAAGAGCAAAAGATGGAGACAACTTAAGTACTCATCAATGGAAGAATGGATAAACAAACTTTGCTACATACACATAATGCAATATTATGCTAACTTGAAGAATAAAAAGGAAGCTGCAAGCCACTGCATAACATGGATGAACCTTGAGGACATTATGCTGAGTTAAATTAGTCAATCACAAAATGAGAAATACTGCATGGATCGATTTTTGTAAAAGCTTAAGAAAATGTAGTGTCACTAAAAGGGGGGAAAATATTGGTTAACTGGGTGTAGGTGGTGGGAAGAGGGGAGGAAGGGGAAGGTGGAGCAAATGGTAGGTAATAGACACATGATAGTTTAGATGCTGAGTGGCAATACACAAGAAGGGGGAGGGAAATGGAAGAACAAGACTAATGGGAGAACGTTTAGCAAGGTTTGTGTGGGTTAAGAGTGACAGAGATAAATAGTGATGTATGCTCAACCTTGGAAAACAGGGCTCTGGGATATCGGCATTGAGACATGGTTTGAATGGGTAAAAGAAGGGAAAAAATGTTAAGATGCTTGACTGTCTTTTGAATCTTGGATTACCTTGCCTACTTAGACACTTGATGGGGAGAGAAAGGAATAGCCAGAAACATCACCCTAGAAAGCTTATAAATCCGTTTTTAGCCTATAACTGATTGGAATACCTAAAATGGGGATAGAACTTTCTTAGGGAAGGAGGCTTTCTGCCGAGCCTTTACATTGCATAAGACTATAAGTGGAATCTGGATCCCCATCCAGAATCTTCTGAGGTGAGAAATTTCCACTTGAAAGAACACGCAGAGATGCCTGAAGAGGCTAGAAGAACAGAAGGTAATTCTTGAAAGAAAGACGAGCAGGAAAAAACAAAACAATAATGGTTGTCTCATTTACTACTACAAGAACAAGCCTGGGAGCCATTAAGATAAGCGGTCGAGTCCTCTCAGGGCAAACCACCTTCCAAGACTGAGACTCAAGGGGAATAAATGATCAGGCCTGTGGTCTTGCTGGTGACCATATTGATCTATCAATAAGAGGAAGTGGGGGGGGGTAGCAATGAAGTTGTGAGCTAAGTCCAGCCACATTCAATAGACTCCTGTCAATCTGGATTGAGACCTGGTTGGCCAGCAGTATGCTGAAACCTGGGTACTCTTGGGCCCAGGGACAGGGACATGGTCACAGAGGACTAGAGTGGAGAGTGAAGCATCTAGCTGATATGAAGTGAGGGGAGATGCACAAGAACACTTGTACTTGCAGATAATACTCACTTGAGCTGGCTTAAATGCCTAGATGATCAGAAATTGACCAAAGGAAGAAAGAAGAGGAAAAAAAGAGTAATCTGATACAATTTGAAGAACTTGACCTATACTGTTGGATCTCAAAAGAGGGAACACATCTTTACATTGAGGATCATACCCACCTCCTCGGTACACAGAGATCACAAGGATGGACAACTTAGACAATGGATACTCAAAATGGGGGGGGGGGGGGGGTTTACAAAGGCAAGAAGTGACTGGCTTACAAGCTTTCAAAAGGGAACCTAGTTCCAGAGGGTGTGGGGGGAAGTAGAATCTCCACTGAGTGGTTTCCAAGCTCTCTAGATGGAGCTGATGAAAAGAGATGGAGCTGATGAAAAGAGATGGAGCTGATGAAAAGAGATGGGGGTAAAACTCTTTTCATTCAATAGTGAATAATTGCTATCAGAACTGTGAGTGTTTCAAATGTAAAGGTAGATGTTTTGTAACAAGAGGAGATGAGGTTGTTCTTGCAGTCCAGGACTGGAGGACCCTTTGACCATCAAGGGAGAAGAGCAGAGTGTGGGACCCTATCCAGAGAAGCAGTGATGCCAGAGATGGAGGCAGAGATGATGACATGGAGAGATGGAGCAGCTTGGGACTCCGGACTCAGGGATGGAGAGGGACTGTGTGCTGATGGCCGGGGGTGCATGCTTGCGGGGTACATATATATTTCTGAGTGGTTCAGTGTACATCCCCCCCCCAAAAAAAAACAAAACAAAACAAAACAGAAGGAATGGAAGCAGGTGCTGTTGAATGATGATGCATGGAGGGGGTTGTAATCATTGCAATGAAACAAAATACGATAGGATGAATGTAAAGTTGTTGTTCTCCCATGTAAGCTATCATTGAATTCACACACACACACACACAAAATAAATAAAACAAAACAAAAAACTCCCTTTCTGGTTAATTTACATATAATCTAAAATTGGACAGTATTTTTGGGTGACATTTTCCTTCTGAACATTATAGACATTTCTTCATAATCTTCTGACATTATATGTATGTGAGAATTGTAAAATGATTGAGTTTTTTTGTTGTTGTTGTTCCATATGTACATGACATGTTTTCTCTTTAGTTGCCTTCTTTATCCTAAATTTTAATAATACAATAGGAACATAATTTCATTTAAATCAATCTGCATCAGATTTGATTGAAATTAATTCATTTTCCTATTACATGTTCCTATTTGGAACACAGTCAATAGAATTATATATTTAGTTCCTCTGTTACTTCTGAAATTTTTTCTGCTGTTACTGTATCTTCTAACACTTTTTCTGTTTGATTTGTAATATAGAAGTTAGTCTAATCCAGCACTATCCTTACTAGATCACCTTTGAGTTCCATCTCTACTTTAGTCTCTCTAATTAATTTAAGGTCAGGAGCTCAAACCCACAAGCTGCTCCTCAGAAACACTATATAGGGTTGCTATGTGTAGGAACCGACTGGATAACACTTAACATCAACACCAACAAATTACTTTAAAGAAACAGAGCTGAGCTGCTAATTGAAAGGTGGACAGTTAGAACCCATAAGTTGCAAGAGAAAAGACCTGACCATCTGTTCCTATAAAGGCAAACTCAAAACCCATCTCCACAGTCATCAAGTTAATTAAGATTCGTACAGAGTTTCAGAGGCTGTAAATCATTAAGAAAGCAGAAAGCCTCATCTTTCTCCTGCAGACTGTCTGGTGGCTTTAAACTGCAAATATTATGGCTAGAAGTACAGTGCTTATCCTACAGTGCCACCAGGGTTCTTTCACATAAAGCGCCTAGAAAATCTCATGGGGCCTAGAAAATCTACTCTATCATATAGGGTTGCTATGACTTGGAATTGACTTGGCTTCACACAACAACAACAGTAACTTTAATCTTGTTGTCTTTAGCCTCAGTATTCCTTGTGATTATCTCAGAATTTTCCCTTGTTATTTTTATACTTTTAAATCATTTTTAAAGAGTTCCTTGCTCTTTCAAATAAACTTGTCAAATGCAAATAGTGTTTCTTGGTTCTCAACTGTTTTCCTTAGCTCAAAGCCCTTCCTCTTAATTTTATACCTTTAATAGTTATCGTGTTTGGGGGATCATTTTGTAATTAGTTCATGATTTTAGTACATGATTTTAGTAAATTATCTTGTATCTCTAAACACTAATGAGGAATTTATTTAGGTTCTGTTGTTGAGTTATGTTTTCTTCCTGAATGGGCTTCTTATCTGACTTTTGTATCCTATGCTTCTTTCTTTTTTTTTTTTTTTTTTT
>NW_006408982.1:70397-84287 GCF_000296735.1 Chrysochloris asiatica
CTTAACAACAACTACTTAAAATTGAATCATTATCTGTCAGATTAACTTCTAGGATTACTTGACTCTACTACCATACCAGACACTAAAATTTTATCGACTCGACAGCACTTAACAACAACAACATTTGGTAACAAATATACTAGACCTGGTGTAGCTCTGTGGGTTAATGTGCTGGACTGTAAAGCCAATTTGAACTTCAAAGTTGGTGGTTCAATCTCACCAACCACTCCTAGGAAACTCTATACAGGGTCGCTATAGGTTGGAACTGACGTGACAGCATTTAACAACAACATACTAGACCTTTTATTAAAGCCAATTAGGAAATCACAAATTGTATAATTTTTGTTATACGGACAAATTGCTCATTTACTTAAAAGTCATTTATATAAAATTAATATGATACTGGTACTGTGCAACTGTCCTCACAAAACTGCATGATATAAAAAAAAGAAAATATAAATACTTATATTATTAATCGTAAGAAGTAGGATATAAACTGTAGGGCATTATGATTTCAACAACATGAAATAGTCATAGAAGATAATGGAGAAATTTAAAATTATTTTAAAATGTTATGTAGTTTCTAAATTTTCTGCTACAGTCATGGTAATGCGCTGTGAGATAAAGCACTGAACCACAAGGTCGGTTTGAACCACAAAGTGGATCAAACTCACCAGCTGCTCCTTGGAAACTCTATAGAAGGTTGCTTTGAGTTGACATCAACTCTATGGCACTTAACGACAACAACAAAGATTAAATAGAGATATTTTTGCACTTGGTTTTGAATACTTTGCCAAATTACATACCAACGAATCTAGAGCCCATTGTGGTACTATAAGTCATATTATTTGACTTCTTAAGACATTGTAAGTTGTTGCTGTTGTCCCAACTCATAGTGACCCTGTATAGAGATTCCAAGGGGCAGCTGGAGAGTTTGAAAAGCTGACCTTGCAGTTCAAACTGACCTTCCGATCCAGTTATTATTCTACAATGCCACGCCAGAACTCAAGGCACTATGAATGGTGGTTATTAACTCCAGGATCAGTGTAGGGGAAAAGTACACTCTTTGGAAGTTAGTTAAAATCTAACTTTTGTATGTCATTATTACTTGGAAATAACTCATAGGCAATAATCACCTTGCCAAGAAATGGATGTTGACAATCTTTATTCCTCTTATTGGTTATTCTGACTCATCTTCACATTTTAACTATTTACAGAGTTTTTATACAATGCATTCTACTTGAAACACAAAATTTTAAATTATTGGTATTTTCAAAATGTAAAGCTAGGGTGAAACATGTTCAGGTATTAATGTATTTACATCAATTAGTTTCAGGTCCCTGATGCAAACCTAATTAATATTCAGAGTCCTGGTGTGGTGCTGTGGGTTAATGCATCAGACTGCAAAGCCATTTGAATTGTAAGGTCGGTGGGTAAAGCTCACTAGCTAATCCTTGGAAACCCTATACAGGGTCGCTTTGGGTAAGAATTGACTCAACGGCACTTAACAACAACTACTTAAAATTGAATCATTATCTGTCAGATTAACTTCTAGGATTACTTGACTCTACTACCATACCAGACACTAAAATTTTATCAATAAAAGTAGCAGAATTGATGGAGTGAGTAACATAGATAATTATTTAATATGGAACATACAGCAAAGAAAAAGTCTGATCAGATCTGGCCAAGAAATAAAGATATCAGAGAGGCAGCTACTTTATCTGCCCTCCTCCCCCCCAATGAGTTTAGTTGTGCATAGGATTGCTATGAGTTGGAACTGATTCGATGGACTCAACAACAATACTTCAATATATTAAATATATTTTTTTTTAGCTATTGAAAAATTGCTTCATAATAAGTCATGTCCAGCCTGCCATCTATTGCCTGGTTCTCAGATAACATAGCATGCAAAAAGAAATGAATTATAATCTATTGGAACTTTAAATGACTGTTTTAACCACATGAAAGTCCTACTTAGGGAATAGGAAAGGGGGCAGTGATAACCATATATCAATCAGAGGAAAACAGAAATTGGTGTTCACAATAAACATGTTACCTTTTTTTCAGGAATCATTAATGATGCAATCAGTAATTTCAAAGATATATCAGAGGTAAAAATTGTATTATGGTTCAGAGAAATTATAATGAAATTTAGTTATTCATTAGCAAGAGATGCAAGGAGATTCCTATTATGAATGTACACACATGCACACAAAAACCTCAATGGCAAAGTTGTCAATGATCAGTAAAGGCTAGAAAATTTGCTCATGGAGCTAAGAAAATTGGATTTACATGTAATTTAGTCTCTTAGGAAATGTATGCTTTTATAAGAATAACTTGTTAACTGTTCATTCAGGTTTGGGCATTTTTCTTTATATTCTTGAAACTTTATTGCAAATTGAGTGAAGGCTTACAGATATCATCAGTCTTACATTCAACATACCATACACTTTGTTTCATCTCAGTAACTGCAATTACCTCTATGAAATAGCATTTTAGCACTTCTGCCCTGTTTTTATTTATTTCCCTTCCAACCTCCTTGCTATCCCTTCTCAACTTTATCCTTAGGTAAATGTTGCCCTTTTGATCTGGAATGGTTGCCCATCCCATGATAAGCATATATTACTAGTGTTGTTGTCCCTCCACTACATACCTATCTACTGGTTGGCTGAATATTGGGCCAGAAAGGTGAGTTGCATTTTAAATTGATTGCAATATTCTTTCTTATCAGTAAGCCTGATTTTTTTTTTTTTTTTTTATAATTTTGTCTTTCATTCCACATTTTCTCCCACTCTTATTTGGGACCTTCTAATGTGATCCCTTTCAGAGAAGTTTATAGTGGTAGCTAGGCAGTATCTAGTTCTTCTGGACTCAGAGTCATGATGACCGATGTTCACATGCTCCATTGGTCCATTGGACTAGATTATTCAAAGTATCTTCAAATTCTTATCACTCTTCTTCCTTCCACACATGGAGAGACAAGTAGTTATACCTTAGATGTCACTCATGAGCTTTTAAGATTCCAGTTGCTACTCACCAAAGTAGGGTGCAGAACATTGTCTTTGCGAACTATGTTATGCCAATTGATCATGGTGTTCCCTGAGACTATGGCCCTGAGCCCTCAGACCCAGCAACTCATTGCCTTAAGGCTTTGATAACATCTAAGAAGTTTTCATCATTTTTTTTTTCAGCTGTATGCTCCACGACATTCAAAGCTGGGTTTTCAGGAAATGTAAATACCCATGGATAAACATCCTCTTTCTAACTCTTAGATATTTGGGGTATACTCCCACTCTCCTTCCCATACATTTTCTTTTCTTTTTTTTTTTTTTTTTTTTAAGTTTTTACTGTTAATTGAGAGCAAGTTTACAGACAGATAATCAATCAGTTCTACATTCAACAAATCATACACTTTGTTTCATTACAATGGTTATAATCCCCAACATGTACCATCAGTTAACAGTATTTCTCTCTATTCATTTTAGCTCTTTTTTTTTTTTTTTTTTTTTAAACACTCAGGCATGTATAATAGTTTATGCCACCAAAGGGCATATTCTGCAATCCTGCCTCCTGGCCATCAGCTCTCAGTCCCTCTCTTTCCATGAATCTAGAGTCCTCAGCTTCTCCCTCTCTCCACGTCCCCATCTCAGCCTCCATCTCTGATGTTACTACTTCTCTGGATAAGGTCCCACATTCCGCTTGTGCTCTTCTCCCCTGATGGTCCCAGGGTCCTCTGTTTTAGTACTGTAAGGTTCATTACTCTCCCATTTTTGTTACAAAACTTCTACCATTACAATTGTGACAGTTACAACTAGTCATGATAACAATTACTCACAATTGAATCATAAAAATCTTATCCCCATCTCTTTTTACCAGACCCATCTAGATAAAATGAAAACTATACAGTGGGGATTCTATCTTCCCCCACTCACTTTTAAACTAAACTCCCTCTTGAAACCTTGTAAGCCAGTCACATCAGGCCTTTATCACCCCCTCATTTTAGGTAGCCAATGTCTAAGTTGCCCATCTCTATCTACCTTTTATACAGAGGGGATAGCATTGATCCTTGATGTAAAGACTCCTTCCCTCTCTGTTGGTATTTTTAGCTACTACCTCCATGAGTATAGGTCAAGTTCATCAAATTGTAGCAATTTACCCTCATTTCCTTTATAAAAAAAAAATGGTGTTTTGCTTTGTTTTGTTTTCTTCATCTTCTTCTAGTCGAGTTCTGATTACCAAGCTCTCAAAACTAGGTCAAATGGGTACTATCTGCAACTTTGGGTGTTCTTGTGCATCTCCCCTCACTTCATATCAGCTGGATGCTTCACTTTCAGCTATAGCCTTTTGTGGCTATGTCCTTGTCCATGGGCTCAGGTGTCCCCAGGTCTCACCACATTTTGGACCAACCAGCCCTTCCTCTTCTCTCTCTCATCTCCAGGTCAACAGGAGTCTATGGAATATAGTTGAACTCAGCCCATTTCTTCAATGCTGCCTTTCCCCCTCTTCCACTCACCGTGCGTTTCCTTTGAGTTTCAGTCTTAGAGGGGGAGTTGTTCTGAATGGACTTGATTGCTTATCTTGATGGATTCCCAGCTAACAACTTGCTTATTCTTATGTTAGTCAATCATACTGCCATTTTTGTTTTGGGTTTTTCCTGATGATCTTTCTTTGAATATGTATCTTCTTGTAGTAGCCAGTCATAATGCCATTTTAGTTTTGGGTTTTTCCTGATCTTTATTTGAATATATATCTTCTTGTAGTAGCCAATCATAATGTCATTTTTGTTTTGGTTTTTTCCTGATGATCTTTCTTTGAATATATATCTGCTTGTCCTTTCTGGTGGGTATGTCCCACCTCAGAAGGTTCTGGATGCGACTCAGGATTCCACCTAAGGTCCTATACACTGCCAAGTCTCCTCAAGAGGCTTATTTAACTGGAAAAATTCAAGAACCCCTTTTAGGTATTGCAATCAGTTACAGGCTGAAGACAGGCTTACAAGCTTTCTGTAATAATATTTCCCAACATTCCTTTCTATCCCACACAAGTGTCTATTTTACAATTGTAGGCAAGAGAAGCCAATATTCACAAGACAGTCTAGCATCTTAGTATCATTTCCCCTCTTCAGGGTATGTCTCCATCCCTCTATCACAAAACCCTGTTATTCTAAGTTTGAACATGCATCACTATTTACCTTCATCCCATTTAGCTCATGAAAACCTGTCTCAGTGTTCCTCTGTCTATCTTGTTTTTCTACCCCTCTCCCATCTTGTGTGTTGCCCTCCCCAACTTCCAAACTGTGATGTGTTGGACCCCTACCCTGTGCTCTACTGTCCCCTCCCTCCACTTCCCCAACCCCCACTCACCCTACCCCCATGTTTAACCAACAACAATTTTTTTTTTTCCATTTTAGTATGGGTAGCTTTTCTTAATCTTTTACAATAATGGTCTTTTGCAACATTTGTCCTATTAGGACTGACTAATTTCACTCAGTAAGGAGCTGTAGTGTAGTGGTTACGAATTGGGCTGCAAACCACAAGGTCAGCAGTTCGAAACTACCAGCTGTTCCGAGGGAGAAAGATGAGGCTTTCTGCTCCTGTAAAGATTTACAGCCTCAGAAACCCTGTACAGGGTCGCTATGAGTCGGAACCGACTCCATGGCACACAACAACAGCAATAATGTCCTCAAGGTTTATCCGTGTTATCTGGTGGATTGCAGCTTCCTTGCTATTCTTCAAGGTAACATAATATTCAATTGTGTGTATGTAGCAAAGTTTGTTTATCCATTCTTCCATTGATGGGCACTTAGGCTGTTAGGCTGTCTCCATTTTTTGCTATTGTGAATATTGCTAACTAAGAACATTGTTGTGCATGTATCTACTTGTATTATAACTGTATTTCTTGTGGCTAAATACCAAGTAGAGGAATTGCTGGATCATATGGTATTTCTATTTCCAACTTTCTGAGGAAGTGCCAGACTGTTTTCCAGAGTGGTTGGACCATTTTGCATTCTCACCAGCAATGTAGGAGGGTCCCAGTCTCTCCACATCCTTGCCAGCATTTATTATCCTCTGCATTTATTAACTTTGCTGTTATTGCTTGTGTGAGATGTTATCTCATTTTTGTTTTGATTTGCATCTCTCTAATGGCTAATGAGGAGTCTTGGCATGGTGCTGTGCGTTAATGCACCAGACTGCAAAGCCGTTTGAACTGCAAAGTCTGTGGTTCAAGCTCACCAGCTGCTCCTCTGAAACCCTATACAGGGTTGTTATGGGTCAGGACCGACTTGACGACACTTAACAACAACAATGGCTAATGAGCGTGAAAATTTCTTCGTATGTTTGTTGGCTGCCTGAATGTCTTCCTTGGTGAACTGTCAGTTCATGTCCTCTGTCCATTTATTAATTGGGTGATTTGTCTTTTTCTTGTAGAGGTGTTGTAGTTTCTTATAGACTTTAGAAACTAGTCCCTTGTTTGATATTTCATTGTTAAACATTTTTTTTTTCCCGTCCTGTGTACTCCCTTTTTACTCTTTTGGTGAAATCCTTTGATGCACATAAGTTTCTAATTTTTAGAATGTCCAAATAATCTATTTTGTCTTCTTTTGTTTGTGTAATTTTCACAATATTTTGTAGTCTGTGTGTGTCCTGGATTACAGCCCTTAATTTTGGCCCAATTTTTTAAATTGATGACCTTTATAATTCTGGGATTCATATTTAGGTCCTTAGTCCATGCTGAGTTGTTTTTTGTATATGGCATGAGTTAAAGGTCTTGTTTCAATTTTTGCATATCGATTTCCAGTTCTGCCAGCATCATCTGTTGAATAGACGATGTCTTCTCCACTCAATGTACATTGGCCCTTTGTCAAAGATCAGTTAGCTGTATGTGGATGAGTTAATTTCTGGATTCTCAATTGTGTTCCATTGATCTATGTATCTTTCATTGTACCAGTACCAAGCTGTTTTAACTACTGTAGCCATGTAGCAAATTTTGAAATCAAGGAATGATAGGCTTCTAACTTTGTTTTTCTTCTTCAGGAGTACTTTGCTTATCCTGGGTCAATTTCCTTTCCATTCAAAATTTGTAATTATTTTTCCCATCTCTCTAAAGATTGTCATTGGAATCTAGATTGGGATTGCATTACATGTGTAGATTGCTTTGGGTAGTACTAACATTTTCACAATGCTAAGTCTTCCTATCCAGGAGCATGGTATATTCTTCCATTTTTATAAGTCTCTTTTAGCAATGTTTTGTAGTTTTCTGTGTGTAGGTCCTTTGTATCTCTGGTTACATTTATTCCTAAAATTTTCACCTTTGGGTGGCTGTTATAAATGGTATTGCTTTCCTAATTTCCTTTTAAGTGTTGTCAATATTAGAATAGAGGAATCTGACTGAATTTTTTTTTTTAAGTTTTTATTGTGAATTGGGTGATAGTTTACATGGGAGAACACCAGCTATACATGACTCCTATTGTATTTCCATTCACTGAAATGATTGCTATCCCCTCAATATATCATAAAGGAGCTCTGGTAGCGTAGTGGTTACGAATTGGGTTGTGAACTGCAAGGTTAGCAGTTCAAAACTACCAGCTGTTCTGCAGGAGAAAGATGAGGCATTCTGCTGCTGTAAAGATGTACAGCCTCGGAAATCCTGTACAGGGTTGCTATGAGTCGGAACCGACTCCGTGGCACACAGCCATCACCACCTATATATCATAATTCAACAGCACTTGCTTCCATTCCCTCTGTTATTTTTTGTTTGTTTGTTTGTATTTTAGATGTACACCGAATCACTAAGGAATCTTCAACCATATAAAAATACAAAGGGCACACCACACAAACCAGTGTCCTGGCCATCATAACATAGCCCCTCTCCTTCCCAAAGTCCAGAGTACCCAGCCAATCCATCTCCCCCCATTTTGGGAAGCCAGTGTCTAAGTTGCCCATCCCTGTTTACCCTATGTACTGAGGGGGTGGGGATGATCCTCACTGTAAAGATTTGTTCCCTTTTTTAAGCTACTACACCCATATGTATAGGTCAAGTTCATAAAATTGTAGAGGATTACTCTTTTTTTTCCCCTCTTCTTTCTTCCTCAGTTGAGTTCTCACAATCCAGACATTAAAGCCAAGTCAAATGAGTGTTCTGCAAGTATGAATGTTCTTGTGCATCTCTCCTCACTTCATATCAGCTGGACGCTTCACTCTCTGTTCTAGTTCTCTGGCCAAGTATCTGTCCCTGGGTTCAGAAGTCTCCATGTCTCTCCATACAACATGGCTACAGTGGTCAAAAGAGCCTGATACTGGTATAATGAAATATACATAGATAAATGGAACAGAATTGAGAATCCATAAATTAACCCATTAACATACAGCCAACTGATCTCTGCCAAAGTGCCAAAGTACATTTAGTGGGGAAAACATAGTCTCTTAAACAGATGGTGCTGGCAGAACTGGGAAGCAAAATGCAAAATGTTGAAACAAGACCTTTACCTCAGGCCATATTCAAAGTACAACTCAGTATGGATTAAAGATCTAAATGTGAATCCCAGAATTATAAAAGTCATCAATAAAAAAAAAAATAGGAACAGATTTAAGGGCTTTAATACTGGGCACACACAGACTATGAAACATTTTGAAAATTATGCAGACAAAATAGTTGATTAGGACATTCTAAAAATTTGAAACTTATGTGCCTCAAAGGACTTCACCAAAAGAGTAAAAAGGGAGCCCACAGAATGGGAAAGACGTTTTGCAATGCCATGTTAGACAAGGAACTAATTTCTAAAATCCATATGAAACTACAACACCTATACAAGAAAAAAACAAGTATCCCAATTAAAAAATGGGCACAGGATATGAACAAACACTTCTCCAAAGAGGAGATCCAGGAAGCCAACAAACATATGAAGAAATGTTCATGATCATTAGCTGTTGTTGTTATTGTTGTTGTTAGATGCCATCAAGTAGGTACCTACCCATAGTGACCTTATGCACAGCAGTACGAAACACTACCTGATACTGGGCCAACCTCACTATTGTTGCCACGCTTGAGTCCATCGATGCTGCCACTTGACCAATCCATCTCATTGGCGGTCTTCCTCTTTTTCTCTGACCCTCCACCTTACCAAACATGATATCATTCTCCAATGACTGGTCCCTCCTGACAATATATCCAAAGTATGAGAGACAAAATTTTGCCATCTTGGCCTTTAAAGAGCACTCTGGCTGTACTTCTTCCAAAACGGATCTATTGGTTCTTTTGGCAGCCCATGGCTGTTGCTTCCGTGAGTGTTGATAGTCGATCCAAGAATGAAGTCCTTGAAAACATCAATCTTTTCTCCATTGATAAGTATGTTTGTTGGTCCAGTGGTGAGGATTTTTGTTTTCTTGACATTGAGATAGAATCCATTCCGAAGGCTGTGCTCTTTGATCTTCATCAGTAAATGTTTTAAGTCCTCTTCAAGCCAGGTTATAGCATCTGCATATCACAATTTGTTAATGAATCTTCTTCCAGTCCTGATGCCATGTTTTTCTTCATAAAACCCAGCTTCTTGGATTATTTTCTCAGCATACAGGTTGAATAAGTATGGTGAAAGAATACAACCTTGTCGCACACCTTTCTTAATTCTAAACCATTCAGTGTTCCTATGTTCTGTTTGAACAACTGCCTCTTGGTCCAGGTACAGATTCCTCATGAGAACAATTAAATGTTCCGGAATACTCATACTTCGCAATGTTGTCCATAGCTTGTCATAATCCACACAATCAAAAGTCTTTGTGTAGTCAATAAAGCATAGGTAAACATCTTTCTGATATTCTCTGCTATCAGCCAAGATCCATCGGACATCAGCAACGATATTTCTCGTTCCACGGCCTCTTCTGAATCTGGCTAGAAGTTCTCTGTCAATGTATGATTGTAGCCATTTCTGTATTACCCTTAGGAAAACTTTAGTCGCATGAGATATAGAAGCGTCCGATGATTTCCGCGTTCTGTTGGGTCACCTCTCTTTGGAATGGGCACAAATATGGATCTCTTCAAATCAATCGGCCAGATAGTTGTCTTCCAAATTTCTTGACAGAGATGAGTGAATGCCTCTTGTGCCGCCTGACTTTCTTGAAAGATTTCAATTTTTATTCCATCAATTCCTCTTGCCTTGTTCTTTGCAAATTCCTTCAATGCACCTTGGACTTCCTCTCTAAGTATCATTGGCTCTTGGTCATATGTTGCCTCTTTAAAGGGTTGAACAATAACCATTTCCTTTTGGTACAGTGGCTCTGTGTATTACTTCCTTCTTCTCTTGATGCTTTCTGCATCATTCAATAATTTACTTGCCCAGAGAATCTTTCAATAATGAAAGTCGAGCTTGTATTTTTTCTTCAGTTCCCCAGCTTGAGAAATGCTGAGAGTGTTCTTCCTTTTTGGTTTTCTGATTCCAGATCTTTGTGCATTTTATTGGAATATTTGGCTTTATCTTCTTGAGCTTTTCTTTGAAATTTTCTGTTCAGCTCTTGGACCTCCTCATTTCTTCCATTTGCTTTAGCATCTCTACACTGGAGAGTAAGTTTCATTGTCTCTTCTGACATCCATTTTGACCTTTTCCTTCTTCCTTTCTTCTCAATTACTTTTTGCTTTCTTAAAGTATGATGTTTTTGATATCATCCCACAATTCTTTGGGTCTTCCATCTTTAGTGTTTAATGTATCAAATCTGTTCTTCAGATGATCTCTAAATTCAGGTGGGATATATTCAAGGTCACATTTTGGCTCTCGTGGCCTTGTTTTCATTTTCTTCAGCTTCAGTTTGAATTTGCATATGAGTAATTGATGGTCTGTTCCACAGTCTGCCCCTGGCCTTGTTTTCAAGGATGATATGGAGCTTTTCCATCTTCTCTTTATGCAGATGTAGTCAATTTGATTTCTGTGTATTCCATCTGGCAAGGTCCATGTGTATAGTTGTCTGTTATGCTGTCTAAAAATGGTATTTGAAGTGAACAAATCATTGGTTTTGCAGAATTCTGTTATGCGATCTCCAGCATCATTTCTATCACCAAGGCCATATTTTCAAACTACTGACCCTTCCTATTTGCTCCCAATCTTTGCATTCCAATCACCAGTAATCATCTATACATTTTAATTGCATATTTGATCAATTTCAGATTGAAGAAGTTGGTAGAATTCTTCTATTTCATCCTCACTTGCTTTATTGGTTGTTGCATACATTTAAATAATAGTGGTATTAACTGGGCTTCCCTTTAGGCACATGAATATTATCCTATCACAGACAGCATTGTACCTCATGACTGATCTGTGTATGTTCTTTTTGACAATGAATGCAACACCATTTTTCTTCAATTTGTCATTCCCGGCATAGGAAACCATGTGGTTGTCAGATTCAAAATGGCCAATACCAGTCCATTAGCTCACTAATGCCTAAGATATCGATGTTTATGCTCTACATTTCATTTTTGACATCTTCCAATTTTCCCAGATTCACTCATGTTCCGATTTTCAGTGGATGTTTACACCTGTTTCTCTTCACTTTGAATTGTGCCCCATCAGCAAATGAAGGTCCTGCGGGCTTTTCTCCCATAAGCCTTACTCCATGCGTGTTATCACTGTCAACTCTACTTTAAAGAGGCAGCTCTTCCCTGTCGCATTTTGAGTGCCTTCCAACCTGAGGGGCTCTTTTTCCAGTAGCATATCTGACAGTGTTTCTCTGCTATTCATAAGGTTTTCAGTGACTAAAGATTCGGAAGTAGTTCGTCACTCTTTCTTTCTGGTCTGTCTTTGTCTGGAAGCTCATCTGAAACCTGTCCACCATGAGTGACCCTGCTGGTTATTTAAAATACCGGTAGTATAGCTTTCAGAATCATAGCAACTCACAAGCCACCACAATATGACAAATTGACAGACAAGTGTTGGCCCTTTAGTTTTAAGTGGAAACTGTCACTTTAAATTTCAATGAGATCTGTTCACATGTGTAGTAGAACCCTCTAAGGGTAGGGTTGGGGTATACATTCGCTCAGAGATTCCCTCTAGTCATCAGAATGGAGGTGCGCAGACAGCGAGAGACCATTAAACAGGTACCAAAAAATGAAGGTCCACAACTGTATCTCCACGGTTCTGTCAGGCGTTAGTGACTGTTCTGATCCTTCCCCCACTTGGTATCTCCCAATATGGTGGCTCTGGAAATATCTGAGAATCTTGAATTAGAAAGCAATGGATTTCTTGATTCTGCTATGAATTCCCCTAGCTGTAAGCCTTCCAACCTTCTAAATATTCCTTTATATGTGGTTCAGAGTTCTAGCATCATCCCCTGAATCTGCTTGGCCTGGTATTCTGTGTTGTTGGTGACAGAGTTCCTCATTGCACATCTACCAGATCCGTCATCTTGATTAGATTCATTAGCCACTAGAGAGATGCAAATCAAAACAACAATGAGATATCACCCCACACCAGCAATAATAGCGAAGTTAAAAAATGTAAAAGATAATAAATGCTGGCAAGGATATGGAGAGACCTGGACTCTTCTACATCACTGATAGGAATGTAAAATGGTCCAACCATTCTGGAAAATAGTATGGTGGATCCTTCATAAAGTTGTAAATAGAAATACCATATGGTCCAGTCGTTCTCCTACTTGGAATAAATCCACAAGAAATACGAGCATAAAACGAGTAGATATACATATATCAATGTTCATATCAGCATTATACACAATAGCAAAAAGATGAAGACAGCCTTAGTACCTATCAGTGGAATAATATATAAACAAGCTTTGGTACATACACACAATTAACATTATGTTACCCTGAAAAATAACAAGGAAGCTGCAAGCCACCGCATAACATGGATGAACCTTGAGGACATTATGCTGAGTGAAATTAGTCAGGACAAATACAATACAAAAGGAAAAATATTATATAAGACCATTATTGTAAAAGCTTAAGAAACGATACCAAAAATAAAATGAAAAAAAAATTTTTTGTTGGTTACCGGCATGTTTGTGATAGGGAGTTTGGGGAAAGTGGGAAAAGGAGACAGTAGAGCACAGGGTAGGGGGCATATGCATCATAGTTTGGGTGTTGGAGAGAGCAGCACACAAGAAGAGGGTGAGGTGTAAGAACAAGGTATATAGGGGAACACTGAGACAAGTTTGCATGGGTTAAGTGGGACAGAGGTAAACAGTGATGCATACTCAACCTTGGATGAACAGGGTTCTGTGATACAGGGTTCAAGGCATAGTTTGAAGAGGGGAAGCAATACTAAGATGCTTGACTGTCATATGTATATTGCTTTCCTTTGCCTACTATTGTAAAATGGACACTTGAGTTGGATAGAAAGGAATTTCAGAAAATATGATTACAGAAAGCTTGTAAGCCTATCTTCAACCTATAACTGGTTGGAATCCCTACCAGTAGGATTGGAATTAAGAAAAAATTGTAGCTTTTTGTACTAAGAAGTGACAGTCATATAAGTTAATGGAGGGGCCCTATTGTTGCTTCCTTGTGTTGATCCCTTTCCATTCATTCATTTTTTTTTTTAATTTAAAATTTTTTATTGTGTGATAATTTACATGGGGGAACATTAGTTTTACTTTCATTCTATCATACATCGTTTCATTGCCATAGCTACCATCCCGTCCATGCATCATCACCCAACCAAAGGGTATATCCCATAGGCTCCCCCTCCCCATACGGTCCTCAGCACACAGCCCCCTTCCCTCGCTGCATCTCAAGTCCTCAGCCATTCCATCTCTCCGTGTCATCCTCTCTGTCTCAATCTCAGGCCTCGGTGCTTCTCTGGGTGGGATCCCCATCTCCGCTCTGCTCCAGTGATGGTCTCAGGGGCCTTCCCTCCTAGACTGAAAGGTTAATCACTCTCCTACTTGA
>NW_006408982.1:85133-85616 GCF_000296735.1 Chrysochloris asiatica
TGAAATAGAAGAATTCTACCAACTTCTTCAATCTGAAATCGATCAAACATGCAATAAAGATGTATTGCTCATTATTGGTGATTGGAATGCAAAAGGAGGGACCAGTAGTTGGAAAATTTGGACTTGGTGATAGAAATGATGCTGGAGAATGAATGATAGATTTCTGCAAGACAATTGATTTATTTCAAATACCTTCTATAGACAGCATAACAGATGACTATACACATCGACCTCGCCAGATGGAACACATAGAAATCAAATTGACTACATATGTGGAAGGAGAAGATGGAAAACCTCTATATCATCAGTGAAGACAAGGCCAGGGGCAGACTGTGGAACAGACCTTCAATTACTGATAGCCAAATTCAAGCTGAAACTGAAGAAATGCAAACAAGTCTACGAGAGCCAAAATATGACCTTGAATTTATTCCACCTGAATTTAGAGATCATCTGAAGAACAGATTTGATGCATTGGACACTAAA
>NW_006408982.1:85823-86945 GCF_000296735.1 Chrysochloris asiatica
GTCCTTAACCCTACCCTTACGCCCTAGCAACCTGTTAAGAATACACTTTAGTGGAATAGTATGGGTTCTTTTTCTTAGTCTTTTACAGTAGTGGTCCTATGCAGTATTTTTCTTTTTGTGATTGACTAATTTCACTCAACATAATGTTCTTGAGGTTCATTCATGTTAGGAAGTGGCATGCGGCTTCCCTGTTATTTTGCAAGGTAGCATAGTACTCCACTGTGTATATACCACAGTTTGTTTATCCATTCTTCAGTTGATGTGCACTTTGGCTGTCTTCATCTTTTTGCTATTGTAAATAGTGCAGCTATGAACATTGGAGTGCATATATCTTCCCGTGTTGTGGCTCGTTTTTCTTGTGGGTAAATACCAAGTAGAGGAATTGCTGGATCGAATGGTATTTCTATTTTCAACCTTCTGAGGAAGCACCATATTGCTTTCCAGAGAGGTTGGACAATTTTGCAGTTCCACCAGCAATTCAGGAGTGTCCCAGTCTTTCCACATCCTCACCAGTATTTATTATCCTCAACTTTTTTGATCTTTGCTGTTATTGCTGGTGTGAGATGGTACCTCAATGTTGTTTTGATTTGCATCTCTCTAATGGCTAGTGATCGTGAACATTTCTTCATATGTTTGTTGCCTGCCCGGTACTCCTCCCTGGTGAAGTGTCTGTACATAGTCAGTGCCCATTTCTTAATTGGGTTGTTTGTCTTATTTTTGTAGATGTGTAGCATTTTTCTATATATTTTAGAAATGAGTCCCTTATTCGATATGTCGTTGCAAAAGATTTTTTCCCAGTCTGTGGGTCCCCTTTTTACTCTCTTGGTGAAGTCTTTTGATGTGCACACATTTTTAATTTTTAGTAAGTCCCACTCGTCTATTTTGTCTATTTTTGTTTATGTACTTTTCAAAATGTGTGACAGTTTGTATATGCTCTGGCTTAGTACCCGCATGTTTGTACCTATTTTTTCATTGATGATCGTCATAATTTTGGGATTCACATTTAGCTCTTTAATCCATGTTGAGTTCATTTTTGTATAGGGCATGAGACAAAGGTCTTGTTTCAGTCTTTTACATATCGCTTTCCAGTTCTGCCAGCACCATTTGTTGAAGAGACTGTCA
>NW_006408982.1:87090-93830 GCF_000296735.1 Chrysochloris asiatica
AAAGCTGGACAGTGAATAAGGAAGATCGTAGGAGAAATGATGCCTTTGAGTTGTGGTGTTGGAGGAGAATACTGAAAGTGCCATGGACTGCCAAAAGAACCAATAGATCTGTTTTGGAAGAAGTGCAACCCAGAGTGCTCCTTGGAGGCCAAGATGCCTAAGCTTCATCTCTCCTACTTTGGACATGTTGTCCAGTGAGAACAGTCGCTGGAGAAGGATGTCATGCTGGGTAAGGTGGAGTGTCAGAGAAAAAGAGGAAGACCCCCAACTAGATGGATCAGCCAGGTGGCATCATTGATGGACTCAACTGTGGCAGCAGTAGTGAGGTTGGCCCAGGATCAGACACTGACCCAACAGAATGTGGAAATCATCTGAAAATATCATTAATATCATATACAAGTAAAATTTTGCTAAAGATAATTCAAAAGTGGCTGCAGCAGTACATTGACAGGGAATCGCCAAAGGTTCAAGCCAGATTCTGATGATGATGTAGAATGAGAGATATCACTTTTAACATCATAAGAATCTTGGTTGAAAGCGGAGAATATCAGAAATGTGTTTACTTTTGCTTTAGTGACTATGCAAAGGTTTTTAATTGTGGGTATTATTACAAGTTATTAACAGAATTGAGGAAAATGAGTATTCAAGAACATTTAATTGTGGTTATGAAGAGCCCCTACCAAAAAAAAAAGAAAAAAAAAAAAAGAGGCAGTTTTTAGAACAGAGCAAGGAAAGAATGAGTTGTATAAAAATAAAAGGATGTGCTTCAGGGTTGTATTCTTTCACCATACTTATTCAATATGTATCCTGAGCACATAATCTGAGAAACGGGATAATTGAAAAAAAATGTGGCATCAGGATTGGAGGAAGATTCTTTATCAACATGTGATATGCAGATGATGCATCCTTGCTTGCTGAAAGTGAAGAGATCTTAAAGATTTTAAAGATCTTTAAGATCTTAAGAGATCTTAAAATACTTGCTGATGTAATCAAAGACTACATGAGTTGAGCTTCAATGTAAATAAAACAAAAATCCTCACTACCAGACCAATAAATAACAATAGGGTAAATAGAGAATTAAAGTTGCCAAAGACTTCATTTGGCTCATGGAAGCAGCATTCAAGTAATCAGACAACATATTGCATTAGGCAAATCTTCTGCAAAAGACCTATTTAAAGTGATCAATAGCAAAGATACTACCAGTTTAAGTAGAGCGGTGTGCCTGACCCAATCCATGGCATTTTAAAATAAACTAATATGCATGTACATTCCATGTTCTGATTATTAATGGGTATTTACAACTTTTCCTCTTCATTTTGAGTTGTGCCCCATAGGACTTTGTTCCTATGGGCTTTACTCCATTTGCTTCATCATGGTCAACTCTACTTTGAGGCGGCAGCTCTTTCCGGGCCACATTTTAAGTGTCTCCACCTTGGGGCTGATTTTCCGGCACTATATCTGACAGTGTTTTTCTGCTATTCATAAGGTTTTCAGTGACTAAATATTAGTAAGCAGTTTGTCACTCCTTCTTCCTAGTCTGTCTTCATCTGGAAGGTCATTTGAAACCTGTCCACCATGGGTGACCTTGCTGGTATTTAAAATAAGTGTGGCATAGTTTTCATAATCACAACAACTCACAAGCTACCACAGTATGACAAACTGACACATGAGTGGTGGCACAACTCAAAATGAAGAGAAACAGCTATAAACCTCCAGTAATAATCATAAAATGGAATGAACAAAGTATGAATCTAGAAAAATTGGAAACTGACAAAATGGAATGCATAAACATGGATATTTTAGGCATTATGAGCTGAAATGGACAAGTATTGGCCATTTTGAATCTGACATCCACATGGTTTACTATGCTGCGAATAACAAATTCAAGAGGCATGGTATTGCATTCATTGTCAAAAGAACATATTCAGAACAGTCATGAGGTACAATGCTGTATGTGATAGAATAATATCCTTGTGCCTACAGGTAAAACAGTTAATACCACTGTTATTCAAATTTATGCACCAAACAATAAAGACAGTAAGGATGAAATAGAAGAATTGTACCTACTATTTGAATCTGAAATTGTTCAAATATGCAATCAAGAAAATAAAAATCAAGATCCTTACTGGTGGTTGGAATGTAAAGGTTGGGAATAAAGAGGAAGGATCACTAGTTGGAAAATATGGCCATGATGATAGAAATGATGCTGGAGATTGCATGTTAGAATTCTGCAAAATCAATGATTTGTTCATTTCAAATACGTTCTTTAGACAGCATAAGAGATAATTATACACATGAACCTCATCAGATGGAATACACAGAAATCAAACTGACTACTTCTATGGAAATAGACATGTAAAAGCTCCATATCAATAGTCAAAACAAGGCCACAGGCAGATTGTGGAACAGATGATAAATGGCTGAAGAAAACGAAATTCAAACGGAAGCTGAAGAAAATGAAAATAATTCCACGAAAGCCAAAATATGACTTTGAATATATCCCACCTGAATTTAGAGATCATCTGAAGAACAGATTTGATACATTAAACACTAAAGACTGAAGACCAGAAGAGTTGTGGTATGGCATCAAGAAAATCATACAGGAAGAAAGAAAAAAGTCATTAAAAAGATAAGAAAGAAGGAAAAGATCAAAATAGATGTCAGAAGAGACACTGACACTTGCTCTCCAGGGTAGAGATTCTAAAGAAAATGGAAGAAATGAGGAGGTCCAAGAGCTGAAGAGAAAATTTCAAAAGTCAGCTCAAAAACACAAAGTCAAATATTACAATGAAATCTGGAAAGATCAGGAGTCAGAAAACCAAAAGGGAAGAACACACTCAGCATTTCTCAAGCTGGGGGAATTGAAGAAAAAAAATCATGCCTTAACTTTTGTTATTAAAGGATTCTCTGGATAAATTATTGAATTATGCAGAAAGCAGCAAAAGAAAATGGAAGGAATACACAGAATTACAGTACCATAGCATAAAGCCAAATATGACAACAAAATGTGCAAAGATCTGAAGTCAGAAAACCAAAAAGGAAGTACCTGCTCAACATTTCTCAAAATTGGGTAACTAAAGAAAAAATTCAAGCCTCGACTTTCATTACTGAAGGATTCTCTGGGAAAATTATTGAATGATGCAGAAAGCATCAAGAGAAGATGGAAGGAATACACAGAGTCAATGTACCAAAATAAAATGGTTGACATTCAACTGTTTCATGAGGTAGCATAAGATCAAGAGCCAATGATCCTGAAGGAAGAAGTCCAAGGTATATTGAGGGAATTGGCAAAGAACAAGGCAGCAGGAAATGATGGAATAAAAATTGAAATCTTTCAAGAAAGTGAAGTGGTGCTGGAGGCACTCACTGATCTATGCCAAGAAATTTGGAAGACATCTATCTGGCCAACTGATTGGAAGAAATCTGTATTTGTGCCTATTCCAAAGAGAGGTGACCCAATGGAATGAGGAAATCATTGGACAATGTCTTTGATATCCCATGCGAGTAAAGTTTCACTAAAAGTAATACAGAAATGGCTACAATCATACATTGACAGAGAACTTCTAGAATTTCAAGCCGGATTCAGAAGGATATCATTACTGATGTCAGATGGATCTTGGCTGAAAGCAGAGAATACCAGAAAGATGTTTACCTGTGCTTTATTGACTAAGCAAAGGCCTTCAATTGTGTGGATTATGACTATCTATGAACAACATTGGGAAGAATGAGTATTCCTGAACATTTAGTTGTGCTCATGAGGAATGTGTACCTTGACCAAGAGGCAGTTGTTCAATCAGAACATGGGAACACTGAATGGTTTAAAATTAAGAAAGGGGTGCTACTGGGTTATATTCTTTCACAATACTTATTCAACCTGTATTCTGAGCAAATAATTTGAGAAGCTGGGTTATATGAATAAAATTGTGTCACCAGGATTGATGGAAGACTCATTAACAACCTGTGATACTCACATGATACAACCTTGCTTGCTGAAAATGGAGAGGACTTAAAATGCTTACTGTTGAAAATCAAATACCACAGTAAAGAAAACAAAAATCCTCACCACTGGAACAATAAACAACATTATTATCAATGGAGAAAATACTGAAGTTTTCAAGGACCTCATTCTTCTTGGATCAACTATCAACATTCATGGAAGCAGCAGTCAAGAAATCAAATTACGTATTGAATTAGGCAAATCTGCTGCACAAGACCTTTTTAAAATGTTGAAGAACAAAAACGTCAGCTTGAAGAATAAGGTGCACCTGAACCTAGCTATGGTGTTTTCAGTAGCCTCATATGCATGCAAATGCTGGACAGTGAATAAGGAAGACCACAGAAGATTTGATGCATTTGAATTATGGTGTTGGAGGAGAATATTGAAAGTGCCACATGGGCTGCCAAAAGACCAACAGATTTATGTTGGAAGAAGGGCAGCCAGAGTGTTCCTTGGAGGCCAGGACAGCCAAACTTCGTCTCTCATATTTTAGACATATTGTTAGGAAGGACCAGTCACTGGAGAAGGATATCATGTTAGGTAACGTGGAGGGTTAGAGAAAAAAAAGAAGACCCCTAGTGAAATGGATTGGCAATATGGCAGCATCAATTATCTCAAGCAAGGCAACAATTATGAGGTTGGCCTAGGACCAGGCAATGTTTTGTTCTGTTATGCATAGCACCACTATGAGTTTGTACTAACTTGATGGCACCTAACAACAACAACAACAACATATGCAAGTGAAATTTAGACAATGAATAAAGGAGACCATAGAAGAATTGATGCATTTGACTTACATTGGTGCAGGAGAATAAAAGTACCCTGGACTACCAAAAGAACAAACAAATCTGCATTGTCAAAAACACAGCCAGAATTATATTTAGAAGCCAGGATGGTGAGATTTCACCTCTCATATTTTGTACATATCATCAGTAGGGACCAGTGTCTGTAGAACGACATCATGCTTTGTAAAGTGGAAGGTCAGTGAAAGAGAAGAAGTATCCTAACGAGATTGCTTGGCACAGTGGCAGCAGTAATGTTCTGAAGCCTATCAATGATTGTGTGGTTGGTTAAAGACAGGGCAGTGTTTCAATCTATTGCACATAAGGTCATTATAAGTTGGTCTGGAATCACAGCCTTTGGTATGAATTGCATCTCAATGTAAAGCAAACAAAAATCCTCACCACTGGAAAACAAACAGCATTCTTATTAATGGAGAAAGGATAGAAGTTGTCAAGGACTTCATTCTTCTTGGGTCAACTATCAACACTCACGGAAGCAGTAGTCAAGAGATCAAATGACTTATTGCATTAGGCTAATCTGCTGCACAAAAACTTTTTAAAGTGTTGAAGAGCAAAGATATCAGCTTGAGGACTAAAGTGCACCTAACCCAAGCCATGGTGTTTTCAATAACCTCATATACACGTGAAAGCTAGACAATGAATAAGGAAGACAGTAGAATAATTGATGCTTTTTGAGTTATGGTGTTGGAGGAGAATATTGAAAGTGCCATGGGCTGCCAAAAGAACCAATAGATCCCTTTGGAAGAAGTGCAGCCAGAGTACTCCTTAAAGGCCAAGATGGCAAAACTTTGTCTCTCATACTTTGGATATATTGTCAGGAGGGACCAGTCATTGGAGAATGATATCATGTTTGGTAAGGAGAAAAAGAGGAAGACCCCTTGCCAGATGGATTGGCATCATTGGGCTCAAGCGTGGCAACAATAGTGAGGTTAGCTCTGGATTGGGCAGTGTTTCGTTATGCTGTGTATAAAGTCACTATGAGTTGGTACTGACTCGATGGCACCTAACAACAACAACAACAAACAAAAATCTGTGATACTTGTAGTTATAATTCCATTTGGGAATGAGTTTTCCTTATTATGTTAATAAATTATTTGCGTGGTGTGCGTCTTTATTCGGTATCTTTTGTAAGATAAAAATGATTAAACAAGATTTGACTTTCAAGTTTGGGGGCAGGAGATGCAGAGACAGGTAGGAAAGGATCTTTGGTGAAGGCACATAAAACCAGAGAAGTCAAATTCCTGGAGCAGCTCCTGAGTTTTGGATCTGATATAAGGTGCGGGATGTCAGTTTTCCATGCCCAGAGATGGAGAAATCTGACTTTGGAAGGAAAGTACGGTGATACCTGAATTGATTGGTACGCTCCTGTGGGCCCCTTGACTTGAGCTTAGATCAGCCATGCTGATACAACAATACAGCACAGAAAACCACGGAGAGTCATCTGGAAAAAGAGGTGTGACAGATTTTACATTCTTTTTTTTTACATTTCTTTTCTTTCTTCCTTTCCACTATATCACCCTCATTGACCAGCCCAGACACCTTCACATGGGTGGGACCGCACCTACAAAAGGGCCGAGCATTGCACCAACAGTTTTCCTACAGCATAGGGACGAGGTCTCTGGAAGCCCCATTGATCCCACAGGCTGATCCTGCAGCAGCTTCTTATGACGTTTGATTTGGACTCAACTCTAAAGTTGACCTGGGCGCGACCCTTTATTACTGCTTACCTAGTAGGAAACAGCAGGTTTGGCTATACAGCCAAACCGTTTGTGCACCTTGTAAAACGCAACCATAAAAGGCAATTGCCAACACCAGCTACTATATACAAGAACACAGCTATTTTGAGAATTACACTGTGCATTGCAGATACCTAACTTGCCGGGGTTTTCCCTCGACATAATTGTCACGAGTGTTTGGTTCACGAGGAGGGGAGATCCAGC
>NW_006408982.1:93930-100369 GCF_000296735.1 Chrysochloris asiatica
TTTTCTAGTTCAGTCTGAGTAAGTTTAGGTAGGTCGTGTTTTTCTAGAAATGTATCCATCTCATCCAAATTTTCAAATTTGTTGGAGTACAGCTCTTTGCAGTATTCTGTTATTATGTTTGTTATTTCGTTTGGTTCTCTTGTGACTTCACCTATGTGGTTTCTAATGCGATTAATTTGTGTCCTCTCCCTCTTTTCTTTAGTTAGTTTTGCCAATGGTTTGTCAATTTGATTAATCCTTTCAAAGAACCCGCTTCTTGTCCTGTTGATTCTTTCTATAGTTTTTCAGTTTTCCATCTCATTTATTTCTGCTCTTATCTTTATTATTTCCCTTCGTTTGGTGACTGTAGGTTCCCTCTGCTGATCTGCTTCTTGTTGTTGAAGGTGATGTGTTAATGTGTTGATTTTGGCTCTTTCCTCTTTTTGATGTGTGCATTTATTGCAATAAATTGACCTCTCAGGACTGCTTTCGCCGTGTCCCAAAGATTTTGGTATGTTATGTTTTCATTCTCATTTGTTTCTAGGAACTTTGTGAATTCACGTTTAATTTCTTCTTTTACCCAGTCACGTTTCAGCAGAGTGTTATTCAGTTTCCATGTATTTAACTTTATTGTTTTGGTCTTCTAATTATTGATTTCTAGTTTTATAGCGTTGTGGTCTGAGAAGATGCTCTGTAGAATTTTGATGGTTGTGAATTTATGGAAGCTTGTTTTGTGGCCTAACACATGGTCAATTCTGGAAAATGTTCCATGTGCACTCGAGAAGAATGTGCGTTGTGTCGTTATTGGATAGAATGCTCTGTATATATCTATGAGATTGAGTTGGTTGATTGTGTTGTTAAGTTCCTCTGTAGTATTGCCAAGTTTCTTTCTTGTTGTTCTATCCCTTTTCGAGAGTGATGTGTTGAAATCTCCTACTATAGTTGTGGATTTATCTATTTCTTTCTTCAATTCCATTAAAGTTTGCTTCATGTATCTCGGTGCTTTTCCGTTGGGAGCGTATATGTTTATTATAGTTATGTCATCTTGCTCAATCGAACCTTTGAGCATGAGATACTATCCTTCTTTGTCTCTTAAACTAGTTTTTATCTTAAAGTCTACATTGGCGGAGATTAGTATAGCCACTCCTGCTTATTTATTCCTGATGTTGGCTTGGTATATTTTTTTCTATCCTTTGACTCTTAGTCTGTTTTTGTCTTTCTATGTAAGGTGTGTCTCTTGTAGGCAGCATATTGATGGATCTTGTTTTCTTATCCATTCTGCCACTCTTTGTCTCTTCACTGGTACATTCAATCCATTGACATTCAATGTAATTATTGATAAGTGTGAATTGATTGCTGTCATTATGTTACTTTTCTTGGTGTTGTTGTTTGTTCTTTGGTTTTGCTTTCCTTCTTGAATTGGGTTTGTGTTTTTTTAATTGATTCTGGTCAGTTTCTTCCTAGTTTCTCTGTTCGCTTGTTCTGTTTGGGGGGTTCTTTTTATGATATGTTGTGGAGTGTTAACTTTCTTTGGAGTTACCCTGTGGACTACTAACTTTTCTCTGCATTTAGGATACTCCATTGCAACCTGTAATTTACGTGGCATCCACACCACCTGGGTTTCTGTTGCTGCGTTTGTCCCTTCTTTGATATTAATATGTTTATGTCCTTCACTTGATCTCTGGGATCCCTTGTGTTTGTTGATGTACTCTCATTCTCTTCTGGATTCTGCTTTCTGTTGGCTGTGTTCCAGGTGTTGTTGCCATTCCTGTCATTCTCTGTCGTCTGTTCTTGTCAATTCTCCATCCCCAGAACCCCATTTAGGACGTTTTGAAGTGCTGGGTTGGTTTTGATAAAATCTCTCAGATTCTGTTTATCCAGGAATGTTTTGATCACACCATCATATTTGATGGATAGTTTTGCTGGATAGACGATTCTTAGTTGACAGTTTTTTTCTTGCAGGCTTTTGTATATGTCTTCCCATTGCCTTCTTGCCTGCATGGTTTGTTCGGAATAGTCAGCACTTAATCTAATTTGCTCGCCTTTATAAGTTATACTTTTCTTCTCCCTGGCCGCTTTTAGTATTCTTTCCTTGTCTTTGATTTTGGAGAGTCTGATTATTATATATCTTGGAGATTTTCTTTTGGGGTCTATCCTTCCTGGGGTATGTAGGGCTTCTTGAATGTTTATCTTCTAGTCTTTTAAGATGTTAGGGAAGTTTTCTTCCATAAGCTCTTCAACTATTTCTTCTATGGATTTCTTTGATTTTTCTTGTTCCGGAATGCCAATAATTCTTATATTATTCCTCTTCCTGTTATCCAACATGAATCTTAGACTCTCTTCTGATTGTTTTGTCCTTTTAGCTGCTTGCTCTTCTATCTTGGCAGTATTGAGAGATTTGTCTTCCAGTTAGCTAGTTCGGGCTTCTATCTCTTCTAGTCTGCTCCTTTCCCCTTTCAGCCTATTGTCTATTTCTGATATCTTGTTATTGATCACCTGGACATTTTTTTTACAGGTTTTGAATTGTTTCCAGTGCTGTGTCAATCCTATTTGATTGTTCCTGGAGAATTTTTTTTACTTCTTCCTTATTTTCCTCTACTCCTTTTCGGAGTATTTGAGTTTGTTTCCATATCAGTTTTCTGAATTCCCTCTCAGGCATATCCTCTATAAAGCTTTTGTCTGTCTCCAGCTCATTTGCATCTATTACTCTCTTCTGCTTTTGGACATGTTTCAATAATGTTAATTGTTTCTTATTAGGCATGATTATTCTTATTTTATTATTATTATTAGTAATATGATCAGGAGATAGGCGGTGGGCGGGTTGGGCATTGGGTGTGCCTGGGCCTCTGAGACCGGGTTGTGGGTGGTTTGGGCCTCAGGCAGGGGTGTTGGCTGGGCCTTGGGCTGGTGGTTTGGGCCTCGGGGCTTGGGTGTCAGCAGCCGGGCGTATTGGGCCTCGGGTGGGTGGGTTGCACGGGTTGGACCTCGGGAACCAGACTGTGGGCGGCTGATTTGGGCCTCAGTTGGGCCTGGTCTTCTGTGGCTGGGCTGTGGGCAGGTGATTTGGGCCTCAGTGGGCCTGGCAGCGGGCGGGAGGGCCTTGGCTGCAGTGGAGGGTGGGCGATTTGGGTCTTGGTTGGGCCTGGGCCTCCGTGGCCGGGCTGTGGGCAGACAATTTGCGCCTTGGTTGGGCCTGGTGGCAGGTAGGCCTTGGCTGCGGTGTCAGGTGGGCAATTTGGGCCTTGGTTGGGCCTGGGTCTCTGTGGCCTGGTTGTGGGCAGGTTGTGGCTCGGCGCAGGCCTTGGTTTCAGTGGGTGTGTCTGGGCCTTGGAAGGGTCTTGGCCTCAGTGGGCTGGCCTGTGCTGGGGGCTGGCCTGGACCTCGGTGGGTGGGCCTGGGCCTTGGGCAGGCCTGTGCCTCATAGGCTTGGCAGAGGGCTGGCCTAAGCTGAGGGAGTGGAGGGCAGGGGGTAGTGGTTGCAGGCAGGTGGCCTCTGTGTCTGATGACGTCAAAAATGCCTCTATCTGTCTCTCTGTACCGTGGGTACCCTGAATTGCCTTATAGCTGTCTTGATATCACTATGGCAAGGAGACCCCTTTGGGAAGGGCTATATCAGCTCCTGTGGCTTTGTTTGTTTATGCTTCCTCTCCTCTGGAAGTGCTCGCTTTCTGAATGGACTTCGTCCATCCCCTGCACTCTAAGCTCTGCAGGGGGTGAAGGCAGTTACCAGAGCGTGAGTCAAGTGTAGGCGGGTGAAAGCTCAAAATGCCTGTAATTCCTCAGCAATTTGATCTTTTGAAAAAGCAAGTTCAGAATGTTGAAACATAAGGTCTTATGTTTGCTCAAAGGCTGTCTGTCTGCTAGATGGAGGTTTCCTTTGTGTGATACCATCTAGTTTTTTTTCCCTGGAGCCTGCCATCCCTGTTCTACCTGGTCAAGGAAGTGCCAGAAGTTTCCATTCAATCTTTAGCCCTGATCTCTTTTGCTCCTATACATCTTTCATCAGGTAACACTGCACACATGCTGGAATAAGAACCTGTGAAATTTATTTCTAGTAATTAAGCAGCAACAATAACTGGAAAAACAGGGGTGGATTCTAGAACTTGCTCAGTGAAATAGGCTACTGCAGAGCCTTTGCAGTGTATAGGACCTTAAGTGGAATCCTGAGTCCTATCCAGAACCTTCTCAGGTGGGACATTCCCGCTAGAAAGATCAAACAGACCAGCCTGGGACAGCTAGAGTGACAGAAGATACATTGTCAAAAAAAGATCATCAGGAAAAAACCAAAACAAAAATGGCAGTATGATTGGCTACTACAAGAATAAGCAAGTGGTTTGATAGGAAGTCATCAAGGCAAGTAACCAAGTTCCTTCAGTACAAATCTCCCGCCTAGACGGAAACTGAAAGGGAGCACATGAACAGGTTTTTAAGCTTGCTAACGACCACATTGGTCTACTAGTGAATGGAAGAGGGGGAAAGGCAGCAATGAAGAAATGGGCTGAGTTCAACCACATTCCACAGACTCCCGTTGACCTGGAGATGAGAGAGAGAAAAGGAAGGTCTGGTTGGTCCAAAATGTGGTTAATACTGGGGACACCTGAGCCTATGGACAAGGACTTAGCCACAGAGAGCTATAGCTGAAAGTGAAGCATCCAGATTATATGAAGAGAGAGGAGGCATAGAAGAACATCCAAAGTTCCAGATAGTAACTATTTGACCTAGCCTCGATGGCTTGATTATCAGAACTCAACTAACAAGAGGAAGACAAAAAAAAAAAAAAAAAGAACAATGCAATTTTTGATAATGGAAATGAGGGTAAATTGTTAAAATTTAATGATCTTGACCTATACTCATGGGGGTAGTAACTCTAAATGCCAACAGAAAGGGAAGGAGTCTTCACATCAGCTATCAATGTTATCCCCTCTATACACAGGGTAGTTAGAGATGGGCATCTCAGACATTGGCTACCTAAAACAAGGAGGTGACAATGGCATGAAGTGTTTGGCTTTCAAGGTTTCAAGGGGAAGATTAGTTTAATAGTGTGAGGGGGAAAATGTGTATCTACTGAATAGTTTTCATCTTGTCTGGATGGGTCTGGTAAAAAGAGATGGGGGATAAGAATCTTATGATTCAATATAGTAATTGCTATAATGACTGATTGTGACTATCACAATCATAAAAGTAGAAGTTTGGGAACAAAAATTTGGGAGTAGTTTATCTTACAGTAGGACCATCAAGGGAGAAGAGCACAAGTGGAATGCGAGACCTTATCCAGAGAAGCAATGATACCAGAGATGGAGGCAGAGATGAGGACATGGAGAGAGAGAGCAGCTGAGGAATAAAGATTCATGAAAAGAGAGGTATTAAGAGATGGCGGCCAGGAGGCAGACTTTAAGAATGTGCTCTTTGGTGGTGTAAATTATTATAAATGCCTCAGTGCTTAAAAAGACAAAATGAAACAAAACAAAACAAACCAGCAAAAGTGAATAGAGAAAAATACTCTCAACTTATGGTGATGGTACATGGAAGGGATTATAATCATTGTAATGAATGTGGTTTTTTTTTTAAATGTAAAACTTGTGATCTGCCCTGTAAACTTTCACTCAAACCACAATAAAAAACTTAAAAAAAAAAAAAAATGATGGAAGGAATAAACTGAGTCACGGTACAAAAAATAAATGGTCGATGTTCAACCATTTTAAGAGGGCACCGTTCCGGCCTTGCTGTTGGATCATGGCTTTGAGGTAGGCTTGACCAACTTAGAGCACAGCCCAAAGAGTCTGATTACAACCCTGTCGCCCCTGCTGTGCTTCTGCCTCTTGACTGACGTGACATCTGAGGACGAAAATCCCACCTTTGAGCCGGACTTAAGGGCTGTAGCGCAAGGAGATTAGTGTTTAACAGCGACCACACAACCACCGCTCGTGTGTCTGTCGTCCTGTGGTGGTTTGAATTGCTGTGATTCTGAGGGCTATGCCACCGATATTTTAAATAACCAGCAGGGTCACCCATGGTGGACAGGTTTCAGATGAGCTTCCAAACAAAGACAGACTAGGAATAAAGAGTGACAAGCTATTTCCAAATTGCTCGTCACTGAAAACTCTATGAATAGCACAGAAACGCTGTCAGATACAGGATCGGAAGGTGGAAAGGCACTCAGAATGCGACTGGCGAGAAAAAAAATGCCTCCTCAAAGTAGAGAAAAGCTCACAGAACCTTCATTTGCTAATGGGCCACAAATAAAAATGAAGAGAAACAGTTGTAAACATCCATTGAAAATCGGAACATGGAATGTACGAAGTATGAAACTGGGAAAATTGGAAGTTGTCAAAAATGAAATGGAATGCATCAACATCGATATCTTAGGCATTAGTGAGCTGAAATGGACTGATATTGGCCATTTTGAATCTGACAACCACATGGTTTACTTTGCAGGGAATGACAAGTTGAAGAGGAATGG
>NW_006408982.1:105006-106460 GCF_000296735.1 Chrysochloris asiatica
ACATTTATCTGTGGATTTTCCAAGGCTCCAGTGTATTAATTTAATATATATACCTGAATATTAAGATGAAAGCAATTTTCCATTAACTGCCAGTGGCCTCATTTGTTACACTCAGCCCTAGAGGGCCTCGAACCTCTGACTAGTCTTACACAGTCTGCAACACTAACTGACCTTCAAAGATTAAAAATTAGTGGACAATCTTTCTTCTATTCATTTCTCAATATCTATCTGCTCACCTCCACAGTGGTGACTACAGGAGGGACCTGAGTGAGTGGTCACCCCCACCCACTGCTGGAGGTGTCTAATGTGCATGTGAACAAACCTGCAAAGAAAATGGTTTTAGTTTTGTTTTTGAGTGGCATTTTTTTCTCTGCTTTCATATTGTTTCTGAATTTGGCCCTTTTGGTCTCACTTTTGTCATGGGTGTGGGAGCTTTCTCTCACTACATTACACAAGAAGAAGCAGCAATCATGGCCATATAGCCAAGCTACAAGCATATTCCATAATATCCCACCATCTGGACAGGAGCCAGTACCAGATACTAGACATTAAATGTGAAAAGGGAAGCTTATCTTCAAGTCACATCCACCAGGAAACACTCTGTAAGCTTAACAACACAGCAACATACATTCATTTAATCATTGAAAATGCACCTAACTACTGAAAATGTGCATGAAAAAAACCAACAACAAAAGATCTCAGCAAATGTCCAAAACCAGAAAGAGTAACTAAGACAAATGAGTTTGAGGCAGACATAGACTACCTACTAGAAAAAAAGTAGGCTTTGGATCTGCCTGAGAAGGAATTCAGAAGAATAATATAGAGACAAATTCAACTGCTCCACAGTGGTGTGGAAAAAAATAAGAAATAAGTCAGAAACATCCTACAGGAGCAATCAAACAAGATAGATATAGCTTTGGAAATCATTCAAAATGTGCAAAAAGAGGTCCGAATGATTAATAATAAAATATCAGAAATGGACAATACACTGAAAGGCCAAAGGAGTAGAACTGAAGACCCAGTGAGTGAGCTAGAAGAAAAATCCCTCAATACTGCTAAGATAGAAAAGCAAGCAGAAAAAAAAAAAAAAAAAGAAAAAAAAAAAAAAAAAAAGTCTAAGATTCATGGTGGATACCATGAAGAGGAAGAACTTAAGAATAATTGGCATTCTGAAACAGGAAGACTCACAAAGTCCACAGAGGAGATAGTTGAGGATGCTCTGGAAGAAATTTTCCTATCATCTTGAAGGATGAGAAGATAAGTATTAAATAAGTTGAACGAACCCCAGGAAAGATAGACCCCAAAATAAAATCATCAAGACATATCATAATCAAGCTCTCCAAAATCAAAGACAAGGAGAGAATCCCAAAAGTAGCCAGGAAAAAGAGAAGTGTTACTTACAAAGGCAAACAAATTAGATTGAGCTCTGACATCTCAGCAGAAACCATGTAGGC
>NW_006408982.1:108135-117868 GCF_000296735.1 Chrysochloris asiatica
GATGCTTTTGGCTATTCCTTTCTCTCCCCCTCCAGTGTCTATTTTATAATATAATGCAAGGGAAACCAAGATTCAAAAGACAGCCAAGCATCTTAATATTATGCCCCCCCTTTCCCCATTCCAACCATGGTTCAATCTCTGTATCCCAGAACCCAGTTGTTCCCAGGTTGTACATACATCATTATTTACCTCTGTCTCACTTAGCCCATTAAGGCCTATCTAATTGTTCTCCCATTTGCTTTTTTTCTCCATTACCCTCTCCCTACTTGTATATTGCCCCCTCCCTAGCACCCAAACTATTCTGTGTCTAATCCCTGCCCTGTGCTCCACCTTCCCCTCATCCCCTCACCCACCCTCAACAACTCAATAATCAACAAAGTTAATATACTATAGGGTAACCCCAAAGAAAATTAATACTTCACAACTTACCAAGAAAATGAAGATCCAAGTAAAACAAGGAAACATTAAAACTAAGAAGAAACTGACAAGAAATAGCAGTAAAAACATGAACTCAACACAAGAAGGCATGCAGAACAAAGGAATGAACAGCATCACACACACAAAAAAATAACACAATGAGAGCAATTAATTCATACCTATAAATATTTACACTGAATGTCAATGGATTAAATGAATCAGTGAAGATGCAGAGGGTGGCAGAGTGGGTAAGAAAACAAGACCCTTCAATATGCTGCCTGCAAGAGACACACCTTACACACAAAGACAAAATCAAATTAAAAGATAAAGGATGAATATATATATATATATATATATATCAAGTTAATTGCAATAAAAAGTGAGGAGGAATGGCATATTAATCTCTGATAAAATAAACTTTAAGGCAAAAACCAGCATAAGAGATAAAGAAGGACATTATCTCATGATTAAAGTGTAAATTGAGCAAGATGACATAAACATAATAAATATCTACGCTCCCAATGAAAGGTCACAAGATATATAAAGCAAACCTACTAGAATTGAAGAAAGAAATAGAAAAATCTATAATGATAGTGAGCAGTTTTAATATGCCACTTTGAAAAGGGATCAAACAACCAGAAAGTAACTTGACAAAGATACAAAGGAAATAGACAGCACAATCAACCAACTCGACCTCATAGATGTGTGCAGAGCATTCATCGCAACAACAGTACAATAAACATTCTTTTCCAGTGTATGTGGAAAATTTCCCAGAATTCATCATGTGTTAGGTCACAAAACAAGCTACCCTAAATTTACAAACATCTAAAAACTACAAAGCTTCTTTTCAGGCCACAGTGCTATAAAACTAAAAATCAACAATAAGGCCAAGGAAATAAAGTTGAATACATGGAAATGGAATAAAACCCGGCTGAAAAGCGATTGGGTAATAGAATAAATTAAACATGAACTCACAAAGTTCTTAGAAACAAATAAGAACAGAAACACAACATACCAGAATCTGTGGCACATGGTAAAAGTGGTGGTGAGAGAACAATGTGTTGCAATAAATGCGCACATCTAAAAAGAAGAAAGAATCAAAATTAACACATTAACACAGCATCTACAACAATTAAAAACAGACCAACAGAGGAAATTTAAAGACACCAAAAGAAAAGAAATAATAAAGAATAGAGCAGAAATAAATGAAATTAAAAAAAATACTATAGCAACAATCAACAGGACAAGAAGATGGTTCTTTGAACGGATTAATAAAATTGACAAATCATTGGCAAACGTAGCAAAAGAAGGAGGGAGAAGATACAAATAACATTCTTTAGAAACCACATGGGTGATGACACAACAAAACCAAAGGATATCAAAAGGATAATAACATAATACTATGAAAAACTGTACTCCAACAATTTTTAAAACTTAGAAGAGATGGATATATTTTTTAGAAAAACAGGACCTACCGAAACTTAAACAGAGTGAAGTAGAAAACTTGAACAGACTCATAACAAAAGAGAAATTGATCAGGTCATCAAAAAAAAAAAAAAAAAATCCCTACCAAATGAAGTCCATGCCCAAATGTCTTCACTGGTGAGTTCTACCAAATATTCAAAGAAGAGATGTCACCAATGCTAGTCAAATTATTCCAGAATATAGAGGATGATGTAAAACTTCCTAACACATTTTATGAAGCAAGCATAACCCTCCTACCAAAACCAGGGAAGGACGTCACTAAGAAAGAAAATTATAGACCAATATCCCTCATGAACACAGATGCAAAAATTCTCAACAAAATCCTAGCCAACAGAATTCAATAGCACATAAAAAAATAATACATCATGAACAACTGGGATTCGTATCAGGGATGCAAGGATGGTTCAACATTACAAAATAATGTAATCCACCATATAAACAAGAAAAAAGAAAAGAACCACATGATAATATCGATTGATGCAGAAAAGGCTTTTGACAAAATCCAACATCCATTCCTGATAAAAACCCTCAGCAAAGTAGGAATTGAAGGGAAATTCCGCAACATAATTAAGAGCATATATACAAAACTTACATTACTCTCAATGGAGAGAAACTGAAAGCCTTCTTTATGCAAACAGGAACCAGACCAGGATGCCCTTTGTTTCGACTCCTATTCAATATTGTGCTGGAAGTCTTAGCCAGTGTTATGAGGCAAGGGAAATTAAAGGCATCTAAATTGGCAAAGAGGAAGTAAAACTTTCTCTTTTTGCAGATGATGTAATCCTATACATAGAAAATCCCAAAGACTCATAATAAAACTTCTAGACCTCATTGGAAGAAATAACAATGTGGCAGTCTATAAGATCAACATACAAAAATCAGTTGGATTCCTCTATAGCAGCAATGACAGCACTGAAAGGACTTTAGGAAAGCATTTACAAAATCGCCATTCAAAGGCTGAAATATCTAGGAATAAATGTAACCACAGAAACAAAGGACCTATACAATTAAAACTACAAAACATTACTATAAGAAACCAAAAGAGACTTACAAAAATGGAAGAATGTACCATGCTTCTGGATAGCAAGACTTAACAATGTGAAAATATCAATATTGCTCAAAGAAATCTACAAGTATAGTGCAATCCCAATCCCGATTCCAATGACATTCTTCAAAGAGATGGAAACAATAATTACGAAATTTATATGGAAACGAAAGAGACCCAGGATGAGCAAAGCACTATTAAAATTAAAAAAAAAAACAAAGTTGGAAGCCTCTCAATCCCTGATTTCAAAATTTATTACATGGCTACAGTGGTCAAACAGCTTGGTACTGGTACAATGAAAAATACATTGATCAATGGAACAGAATCAAGAATCCAGAAATTAGCCCATCCATATACAGCCAACTGATTTTCGACAAAGGGCCTAAGCATATTCCACCTTCAAAAGATGGTGCTGGCAGAACTGGAAAATGATATGCCTTATACAAAACCCAATCATCATGGATTAGAGAACTAAATGTGAATCCCAAAATTATGAAGACCATAATGAAAATATAGGGACAAATGTGAGGACTCTAATACAGGGCACACATAGACTACCCAAGATTTTGAAACTTACATAAACAAAAGTAGACAAATTAGTTGATTGGAACATACTAAACATTAAAAATGTATGTGCATCAAAAAACTTCACCAAAAGAGTAAAAAAGTAGCCCACAGCATGATCCAATCACTCTGGAAAACAATATGGCTATTCCGCAGAAAATTGGAAATAGGAATACGTTATGATCCAGTGCTTCCTCTTGTTGTTATTTATCCACAAAAAATACTAGCCAGGTTGGTTGATGATGCATGGAGGGGATTGGAACCATGGCAATGAGATGATATACAATGGAATGAATGTAAAACTAAAGTTCTTTCATGTAAACTACCATATAATTCACAATAAAACATTAAAAAAATACTAGCTATAACACGAGTAGATATTCACATCAATGTTCATAGCAGCACTATTTACAATAGCAAAAAAGATGGAGATAGTGTAAGTGCCCATCAATGGAAGAATGGATTAACAAACTGTGGTACATACACACAATGGGATATTATATTATCTTGAAGAATAACATTGAGCTGCAAGCCAGAAACATCACTAAAGAAAGCTTGTAAGTCCGTCTTCAACCTATAACTGATTGGAATATTTAAAATCTGGCTAAAACTTTCCCATTGAAGGAGGTTTCCTGCGGAAACTTTGCATTATTGCATAACACAATAGGTGGAATCCTGATCCCCATCCAGAATCTTATGAGGTGGGAAATTTCCACTTAAAAAGACAAGTATACCCACCTGGAGTGGCTAGAAGAACAGAAGATACTTTCCAGCAGGAAAAATCAGAAAGAGTAACGGCAGTTTGATTGACTACTACAAGAACAAGCAAGTTGTTCTCCGGGAAGCCCTCCTCAGGGCAAACACCCTTCCAAGACAGAGACTTCATGGGAATACACATGCAGACATGTGGTCTTGCTGGTGACAAAGTTAGTCTACCGATAAGGGGAAATGGGGAGAAAATAGTAATGAAATTGTGAGCTAAGTCTGACCACATTCAATAGACTTCTGTCAACCTGTTGAGACCAGGATCAGCACTATGGCACAACCTGGGGACTCATGGGCCCAGAGACAGGGACCTTGCCACAAAGGACTAGAGTAGAGAGTGAAGTGCCCAGCTGATATGAAGTGAGGGGACATACACAAGAACACCCATACTTGCTGATAATACTCACTTGACCTTGCTTCAAAGGCTGGATGATCAGAACTCGACTAGAGGAAGCACGAAGAGGTAAAAAACAAGTAATCTGTTATAATTTGATGAACTTGACCTATATTTGTGGATGTAGTAGCTCAAAAGAGGGAACAAATCTTTACAGCAAGGATCATTCCCACACTCTCAGTACACAGGATTGACTGGGATGGACAACTTTGACATTGGCTACTCAAGTGGGGAAGCTACAAAGGCACAAAGTGACTGGCTTACAAGCTTTCAAGAAGGAGCCTAGTTCAAGGGGGTATGGGGCAAGGTACAATGTTCACTGAGTGGTTTCCAACCTGTTTGGATGGGGCTTATGAAAGGAGATGGGGATGACTCTTGTGGTTCAATCCTGAATAATTGCTATCAGGACTACTGTGACTAGGAAATATAAAGGTAGACATTTTGCAACAAAAGGAGGGGAGTGGTTGATTTTGCAGTTCAGAAACTGAGATTCCTGCGACCCTCAAGGGTGTAGAGCAAAGTGCGGGACCCTATCCAGAGAAGCAGTGACACCAGAGATGGCAGCAGAGATATGATGTGGAGAGATGGAGTGGCTAGGGACTCTGTACTCAGGGATGAGAGGGTTTATGTGCTGACCGCCGGGGTGCAGGCTTGTGGGGTGTACCCTTTGTTTGTTTCGTGATGCATGAAGGGATTATAATCATTGCAATGAAACAAAATACGATAGGATGAATGCAAAGCTAATGTTCTCCCATGTAAACTATCACTTAATTCACAATAAAAAACTTAAAGAAACAAAAACAAAACAACCTCAAATTGAAAAAAAAAAAAAAAAAAGAAAAGAGATTCAACAAGTAATCCAGCAAGAGAAAATGTGAGGAAATGCAGCCCTGATATAGGATGTGTCTGAAGAGTGATGATTTCATTAATTTATGACTGTCTGGTTGTTTGTTTTCACACATTAAATGTAGCACTTTAGGAGGAAGTTGGTTGATAATGTTTTATGCATTTTTTCTTCTGGTTTCTTTGTTTTCTTTTGTTTTCTCCCCATTGTTTTTGAGATCTTGGACTTTCAGGTTTAGTCTGTTTTTTTATTTTTTAATTTTGATTTTCCTTCTTGGGGGAACTTCTTCTCTTCTTTACTTACCCTACAAGATACAGCAGTTGCAGCCATATAACCAAACAACAACCAAACCTTATGAACTTTCACCATCTGAGTAAGAACCAAAACAAGATGAAGTACACCAGAGTAACATTTACAATCAACACCTTCTAAAAACACTTTGATTTGAGCTGTAAGAGTCTTAAAAAGAGAAGCCTGTCTCCTGATCACAATTGGAGAAATTTAATACGCCAACATATATTCATATAATTAATACAAATGCAACAATATGACAGTGCTGTTAAAGCAGCAGTAAATCTCTTCTCATGTGCATAAACAAGACAGAGAAGCTCAAGCAAGTGATCAAGAGGAAGAAGTAGAAATTGCATTGGAAGGAAAACATGCTTTGGAGTTGCCTGAATAAGAATTCAGGAAAATAATATGGAGGTGAATCCAAATGTTCCACAGAAAGGTCAATAAAAATAAGGAAAAACTCAGAAAACAGCTACAGGAACAATCAAACAAAAGAGATATAGCATTGGAAACCATACAAAACCTACAAAAAGTGGTCCAGATGATCAGTATTAAAATATCAGCAATGGACAATACAATGAAAGGGCAAAAGGGTAGAATTGAAAGAATGGAAGTCATAATCAGTGAGCTTGAAGACAAAGCTCTCAATACTGCTAAGGTAAAAGAACTAACGGAAAAAGAGAATGAAAAAACAAATATAAAGAAAACCTGTAATTTCTGTGAGACGACACAAAGAGGAAAATCTGTGGGTGTTTTGAGGTCCAGAACAGAAAGAGTCAAAGAAAACCACAGAAGAGACAATTATAGAGCTGCTGGAATAAAATTTCCCTAACATTTTGAAAGATGAGAAGAAAACAATTCAAGAAGCTGAATGAACCATAGGCAGGATAGACACCAAAGGAAAATCACCAAGACATATCATAATCAAACTCTTCAAAATCAAAGACAAGTAAAGAATATGGAAAGTAGTTATGGAAAAAAAGAAGTGTTACTTACAAAGGCAAACCAATAAGATTAAGCTCTGGTGGATCAGGAGAAACAATGTGGGCAAGAAGGCAATGGGAGAAATATGCAAAACTTTGAAAGAAACTAATTGGAAACCAAGAATTATATATCTAGAAAAGTTGTCAATCAAATATAATGGAAATCAGGAGATACCAATAACAATAGAAATTAAGGGATATTGTAAAAGCCATTCCAGCACTTCAAAAATTATTAAAGGGTGCTCTTCAGACTGAGAACCAGCAAAAGCAGACAAAAAAACACAGACAGAAATATGTGGTAACACCACATTGAACTTAGTTAAGAGATGGAACAGTCCAGCATAAAGTAAAATTATAAAATTACAAGAATGAAACTAGGGGATCTGGGAGGTCAGGCTATAAACCGGACAACTACATTGTGGAAAAAAGGAAAAGCATAGGAAAAGAGATCCAGGTGATGAGGATGTCAGGTAGATTTCAGGACAACACATACTATTTTACAAAGAGGAAGAAATTAACAGAATGTAGGGTAACATAAAATAAATTTAATACTGTACAACATGTCAAGAAAAGGAAACATTTAAATGATGACGACATTGACAAGGAAAAGCACACACACAAAAATGAACTCAGCAAGGAAAGGAATGCAGAACAAAGAAATCAGCAAGAACACATACACACACACACACACACACACACAAGAAAACAGACAACATAATGACATCAATTAATTCATACTTATCAATAATTACACTGAATGTAGATGGATTAAACATACCATTCAAGAGATAGAAAGTGAAAGAATGCATAAGAAAACAGGATACTTCAATATATTGTCTACAAGAGACATATATTACAAAAAGATGAAAATAGATTAAAATGAAAGGATAGAAGCAATATAGCAAGCTAATTTCAATAAAAAAATAGGAGCTGTGGCAATACTAATATCTGATACAGTAAACTTTAAGGCAAAAACTAGCAGAAGAGAAAAAGAAGGGCATTATTTCATGATTAAACTATCAATTTTAAAAGAAGTCATGAGCATAATAATACCATTGCTCCCAATGAACAAGTCCCCAAATACGTAAACAAAACTGAAGTAGAGTTGAAGAGACAGACAATTCTGAAATAATAATGGGAGATATTAATACACCATTTCCGAAAAAGGACAGAATAACCAGAAACAAACACAACAGAGACACAGAGAAAGCACAATTAATCAACTTGACCTCAAAGATTTGTACAGAGCGTTGAACACAATAACAGTAGAATACAAATTATTTTCCAGTGCAAATGAAATATTCTCCAGAAGTTACCATGTGTTGGGCGACAAAAAAAGTCTCCATAAATTTAAAAAACATCAAAATACTACAAAGTATCTCCTCAGAGCACAACACTATTAAATTAAAAATAAGCAATAAGATGATCAAGGAAATTTATAATATTCTACTTAAAAGATTTGGGGTAGTAAAACAAATAAAAAGTGAAAATTAAAACTAAATTTAAAAAATACTAGAAACAAATGAGAATGAAAACACAACATATGAAGAACAGAGGTCCCTAAGGCCATAAAGGGCGAAGAGCATGAGTAGAATGTGGGACCCTGTGCAGAGAAGCAACGACACTAGAGATGGAGGCAGAGATGATTACATGGAAAGATAGAGCAGCTGAGGACTCTAGACTCATGTAAAGAGAAAGGTTGTGTGCTGGTGCCCAGAAGGCAGACGTAAACTTGCAGAATGTGCATTGAGTTGTTAAATGATTGTCTATTTGAGTGTTTTTGTGTACATCAAAAAGATTTTTTTTAAAATAGAAGAATAGAAGCCAATACTGTTGAATGACAATGCATGGAGGAGATTGCAATCATTGCAATGAAATGGAACAAAATAGGATGAGTACAAAACCAATGTTTTCCTATGTAAACGATCATTAAATTCAAAATAAAAGCTTTGAAAAACCACACATGATGCACCAAAACCTTTGGGACATAGCAAAAGCAGTGATGAAAGAGAAATGTATAGCAATAAATGAGTACAACCAAAAGAAGAAAGAAACAAAATCAACACACTAACACAACATCTTCAAAAACTACAAAAACCCAGCAAAGTAAACCTAGAGTCACCAGAAAAAAAAAAGATTAGAGCAGAAATAAGGGAGATAAATAAATAATAGAAAACTAAGAAAGAATCAACAAGAAAAGAATCTGGTTCTTGAAAGAATTAATAAAATTGACAGACCATTAGTAAATCTAACAAAAGAAAAGAGAAAGTAGACTCAAATAACATGCGAAAGAAACCAGATGGGTAACATGACAAAAGAACCAATGTAAAAAAAAAAGGATAATATCAGAATACTATGAAGAATCGTACTCCAACGAATATGAAAATCTAGAGCAGATGGATACATTTTTATAAAAATACGACATCTTTACTTACAAAGAGTGAAGTAGAAAACTTTTAAAGAACTATAATAAAAGAAAAAATTGATCAAGTCATCAAATAATTCCCAACCAAAAAAGGTGCAGGTCCAGATGGCTTCACTGGTGAGTGTTACCAAACATTCAGAGAAGAGTTGTCACAAATTCTAATCATATTAACCCAGAATATAGAAAATGATGGAAAACTTCCTAATACATTTTATGAAGCAAGCATATTCCTCAGACTAAAATCATTAAAAATGAAAATTGTAGACCAATATCCCTCATGAACATAGCTGCAAAAATTCTCAACAAAATCCTAGCCAGTTGAATTCAAGAACATATCAAAAAAATACTACATCATGAACAAGTGGGATTCAAATGAAGGAAGCAAGGATGAGTCAATATTAGAATACAATGAATGCAATCCACCATATAAGAAAAAAAAAAAAGGGAAAAGAACCACATGATCATATTGATCAATGCAGAAAAGATATTTCACAAAATACAGCACTCATTCCTGATAAAA
>NW_006408982.1:118068-121940 GCF_000296735.1 Chrysochloris asiatica
TTTCTACTCCCGTAAAGATTTACACCCTTGGAAACCCTGTACAGGGTCGCTATGGGTCGGAACCGACTCGATGGCACTTAACAACAACAACATATATATATATAACCAACAGCCAACATCACTCTCAACAGAAAGAAACTGAAAGCATTTACTTTGCAAACAGGAATCAGAAAAGGATGTCCTTCATCACCACTCCTATTCAGTATTGTACTGGAAGACTTAGCCAGAGCTATGAGGCAAGGAAGGTAAATAAAAGGCATCCAACTGGCAAGGAAGAAGTAAAACACTCTCTATTTACAGATGATATGAGCCTATACATAGAAAATCCAAAAGACTCAACAACAAAAAAAAATACTGGAAATCATAGAAAGTTTCAGCATATTGACAGGGTAAAAGACCAATTTACAAAATTCAACTGGATTCCTCTATGCTAATAAAACAGCTCTGAGAAGGAAAGTAGGGAACTAATACTACTTACAACAACCAACAAAATGATTAAATATTTAGAAATAAATCTAACCAAAGAAACAAAAGACCTATATAAGGAAAATTATACAACCCTACTACAAGAAACCAAAAGAGATTTACAAAAATGAGAATATACCATGCTCCTGGACAAGAAGACTCAATACTTTGAAAATGTCAATATAATCTACATGTATAACACAATCCCAATCTGGATTTTAACAATATTCTTTAAAGAGATGAAAGAATGAAAGAAAGAAAAAAAAAAAACTGTCATGACCTTTTATGGAAGGAAAGAGTTCTAGGATAAGCAAAGCACAGCTGAAGAAGAACAAAGTTGGAGGCCTCTCATTCCTTGCTTTCAAAATTTGCAACATGTGGTCAGAAATGCCTGGTTTTTGTAAAATGAAAGATGCATAGGTCAATGGAACTGAATGAAGAACTCAGAAGTTAATCCATCCACATTCAGTCATCCGATCTTTGACAAAGAGCCAAAATACATTAAATGTGGAAGAGATAGACTCTTCAACAAATTGTCCTGGTAAAACTGGAAATCAATATACAAAAGAATTAAACAACACCTATACCTCACATCACATGCAAATCTAACTCAACGTGAATTAAATGTAAACCCCAGAACTATAAATGTCACCCATGATAAAAATAGGGACAAATAAAAGACTAACACAGAGCAGACTATTAAATATTTCAAAAGATATACAAGCAATAGAAGACAAAATAGGTGAATGGGACATATAAAAATTAAAAATCACAGGCAGGGAATATACATACATTTCAATGACATCGCATACAAGGGACTAAAGTCGAAAATCTATAGGAAATTACAACACCTGTAAAAGAAAAAATATAAAATGCAACTTAAAAATGGGCACAGGACATTAACAGACACTTCACCATGAAGACATTCAGATAGCCACAAACATTTGAAGAATTGTTCACAATTATTGGCCATTAAAGAGATGCAAGTCAGAACAACCATGAAATACCAACTCACACAAACAATAACGGTGAATTTCAAAACATAAAATTCTCGTGAGAATGTGGAAAGACTGGAACACTCCTACATTGCTGATGGGATTTTAAAATGGTTCAACAACTCTGGAAAATTATGTGGTGCATCCTTAGAAAGTTGGAAATAGAAATACTTTATGATCCAGAATTTAATATACTTGGTGTATATCCACAAGAAATACTAGCAAGAACATTAGTAGATACATGCACATCAATGGTTATTTCAGCACTATTCACAATATCAAAAAGATCGAGACAGCCTGAGTGCCCATCAATGGAAGAATAGATAAACAAACCTTGGTGCATACACACAATGGGATGTTATGTTGCCTTGAAGAATAACAATGATGCTACAAAACACCTCATGATATGGATGAACCTTAAAGACATTATGTTGAGTGAAATTTGGCAGTCACAGAAGAACAAATATTGCATAAAATCATTATTGTAAAGGTTTAAGAAAAGGTATTCATACTAAAAGAAAAAAATATTTGGTGGTACCAGGGTTGGAAAGGAGGGGATTATTAGGCACAGATTAGGGGATATACACATGATAGCTCAGGTGAGGGTGGGGCATACATAATGAGAGGAAGACAATACAAAAGAATGGGTAGGGGATATACGGATAAAGAAAATAGGGGGAGACTTACAGAGGTTTGCATGGACTAAACAGGATAGAGATAACTAGTGCTTTATACCCAACCTTGTACAACAGGACTCTGTTATACAGGGATTGAGACATATCTGAATGGGTAAAGGAGGATCTTGTCTGGTGGATATTGGTTTCCCTTGCCTACTACAGTAAAATAGACATTTATGTGGGAAAGAAAGGAATAATATAAAATATGATTACAAAAAGCTTGTAAACACATCTTCAGCCTATAACTGATTGGATTATCTAAAATGGGTACTAGAATTTGCCCTGGGAAATAGGCTTCTTGTTAAACATTTGTGGAGTATATGGCCTTAGGTGGAGTCCTGGGCCACACCCAGAACCTACTGAATTGGAACACTTTGACTTCCAAAGACACACTGACAAACCATAGTGGGTAGAAGAACAGAAGATATTTCTTGAAATAAATGCCAGAAGGAAATTGAAGGCAGACTGTAAAATGTTACAAGATCAAGCAAGCTGTTCAACTGGAAGCCATTGTGGAAAGAAAAGTTAGCCCATAAGAGTAAATCCCATACCAAGATTGAAACTCATAGGAAACACATCAGCATATTTGGAAGCTTGTTAATGACTACCCTGGTCTAATTGTGAGTGGAAGTAGGGGAAATGCAGCAATGAAGACCTGGACTGAGTTTGGCCATATTCCATAGATACTTGTCAACCTTGACATAAGAGTGAGAAGAGGAAGGGCTAAATTTTCTCGTTTAGAGAGTCTTGTGAAATCCTGATCCCTTGGGCACTGACCTAACCACTGGGAAGCTAGAAGTGAAAGTGAGGATCCAGGTGGTCTGATTTGCAGAGAGGTGTTTGAGAGTGTCCAAACACAAATGCTACCCAGTTGACTGAGCTCTGATGGCTTGCTAATCAGAACTCCACCAGAGGAAGATAAAGACATTTGATACAGGAAGCAAGCATAAATTGCAATGATTTAATGAACTGGACCTTTACTTATGGATGTAATTGCTCAAAATTCCAAATGAAGGGGAAGAATTTGTCATATCAAAGATGATATGGATAAACAATAATGATACGGATAAACAATAAATAAATAATACATACACACAATGGAATACTATGCTACCTTGAAGAACAACAAGGAAGCTGTAAGCCACCGCATAACATGGATGAACGTTGAGGGCATTATGTTGAGTGAAATTAGTCACAAAAGAGAAATATTGCATAGGACCACTACTGTAAAAGACTAAGGGAAAGAACCCATACTAAAGGGGGGGTGCAGGGGATTCTTTGTTGATTATTGGGATGTTGGGGGTGGGTGAGAGGAGGGAGGGGAAGGTGGAGCATAGGGCAGGGAATAGACACAGGATAGTTTGGGTGTTGGGAAGGGGGCAATATACAAGTTGGGAGAGGGAAATGGAAGAACAAAGCAGATGGGAGAACAATTGGACAGGTCTCAATGGGCTAAGTTGGACAGAGGTAAATAATGATATATGCACAACCTGGGAACAACAGGGTTCTGGGATACAGAGATTGAGCCATGGTTGGAATGGGGAAAGGGGGGGGAATAATGTTAAGATGCTTGGCTGTCTTTAGAATCTTGGTTTTCCTTGCATTATATTATAAAATAGACACTGGAGAGGGAGAGAAAGGAATAGCGAAAAGCATCACCATAGAAAGCTTGTAAGTCCGTCTTCTGCCTATAACTGATTGGAATACCTAAAATGGAGCTACAATGTGTCCAGTG
>NW_006408982.1:123345-123890 GCF_000296735.1 Chrysochloris asiatica
AAAAAAAAAGATGAAGCCTGTCCCCTAAGTACACAGGGTTGATAGGTATAGGAAACTTAGACACTGAGTACCAACAATGGTGGGCAAAAAATGACTGTCTTACAAGCTTAGTTTCATAATGAGGGGGTAAGTTAGAATCTCTACTGACTAGTGTTCCTCTTGTCCAGATGGGTCTTGTGAAAGGGAATGGGGGCACGGTGAGGACTGGATTATTTCAATTCAATATTGGATAATTGTTATCATGAGTAATTGCAATTATTGCAAGTGTAAATGTAGAAAATATGAAACAAAGAGAGGGGAGTAGTTAATCTTTCAGTCTAGGAACAGAGGACCCTAGGACCTTCAAGAGGGAAGAGAAATGAGTGGAGCATGGGATCTTAACCAGAAACGAGAAAATAGCACAGATGGAAACAGAGAAATAGAGCAGCTGAGGACTCTAGATCCATGGAATGAGAAAGGCTGTGTGCCTACAGGCAGAATGCTGGTGTGCATTATGAGCCCTTTGGACATTTAAAATAATGTATATTTTCTGTGTGCTTTGTGTG
>NW_006408982.1:132586-155827 GCF_000296735.1 Chrysochloris asiatica
AAAAACCTTAAATTAAAAAAAAAAAAAAAAGAAAGTATTACCATTGTGGAAGTATGCCTTGACGTGCAGAGACAATGTAGACAACTGTGGTCATACACCAAGTCACACCTTCACTCTCTAAAACCACTCAAATTGATCATAGCCAATACACCAGAAAAGTAATTACAAACAACATCTGATAAATCCAGTCTCAATTGAACTGTATGAACAGTAAACAGGGAAACTCATCTCCTGATTACACCAACTATGAGGTAATTGGTGAGTGCCTTAGAGTACACCAACATATATTTGTCAACTTACTACAAATACAAAAAAGCACAATGTCTAAAAAGTAGCAGAACCATTTCTGCTCACATTCAAAAAAAGGCCAGAGTAGCTCAAACAAATGACCAAGAGATAGAACACAACATTTTTTGAGGAAGAAAAGGCACTGGAACTGCCTTAAAAAGAATTCAGGAGAATGATAATGAGGTATATCCAAATGTTAAAAAGAAATGTCAAGGAAAACAAGAAAGAATTCAGAAAAGTACTATAGGAACAAGCAAACAAAGTAGATACAACATTGTAGATCATACAAAACCAGCAAATACTTGGCAACATCATCCAGAATTCAGTCCAGATATAGAACTGTCCAGAGTAGAACAAAACTGAAAGACTGAAAATAGGAAACCTGGGATGTCAGTCTATGATCACCATAACTATAAACAAAGGAAGGGGAAAGTGTAGTTATAGAGTCCCAGGTGGTGAGGAAGTCAGGTAACACAGACTGTGTTAAACAGGAGAATTTAATAAAATACAAGGTAACCCAAAGGAAACTTAATAAACCCTCACAACAAATCAATAAAATGAAAATCAATAAAAATATAAACATTAAAGCTATGAATAAACTGACAAGAGAAAGCTCAAGAAAAATGAAATCAGCACATGCAGAACAAAGAAACTAGCAGCATGACAATAAAACCAACAACCAAATTATTGCAATCAATTTAAATCCATTAATAATTTATACCAAATATCACTGGATCAAAGGAAACAGTCAAGCAACAGAAAGTAGCAGAATGCATAAGAAAACAAGAGCCTTAAATAGAGAGTCTGCAAAAGACACATCTTACACTCAAAGACAAAAAATAGATAAAAAATTAAAGGATGGAAAATATATGAAGCTAATTACAGTAAAAAAGCAAGCAGGATTGGCAATATTAATCTCTGATAAAATAAGATTTAAGGCAAAAAACAGCGTGAGAGAAAAAGAAGGACATTATATCATGATTAAAGGGTAAGTTGAACAAGAAGAAATAAACATAATAAATATCTATGCTCCAAATGAAAGAGCCTCAAAATACATTAATCAAAGTCTAATAAAACTGAAAAAAGTAATAGACAACTCTACAATAAAAGTGTGAGATTTTAATACACTACTTTCAAAAAAAGACACAGCAACCAGAATAAAAGTCAACGAAGACATAGGAACAAAACAACACAAATCAATCTGCATTACCTCATAGATTTGTACAGAGCGTTCAACCCAATAATACCACAACACACATTATTTTGCAGTGCACATGGACCATTCTCCATAATAGACCAGGTATTAAGCCACAAAGTAAGCCTTAATAAATACAAAAACATCAAAATGTATAAAGCATCTTCTCAAATCACAATGCTATAAAATTAGAAGTCAACAATAAGAATATCAAGGAAATAAAATCACATACATGGAAACTGAGTTATACACTGCTTAAAAGTTTCTGGCCAATAAAACAAATTTAAAAATTAATTTAAAATATTCCTAGAAACAAATGAGTATGAAAACCCAACATACTCAAACCTTTGGGACACAGCAAAGTTGTGCTGAGAGGACCACTTATAGCAGTGATTGCGCACATTCAATAACAACAAACCAAAATCAACACCTTAATACATCAGCTCCAAAAATTAGAAAAAGACCAGCAACGTAAACCTATAGTCACTAGAAGAAAAGAAATAATAAAGATTAATGCTGATATAAATGAAATAAAAAACAGAGAAACAATAGAAAGAATCAACAAGAAAAGAAGCTGGATCTTTGAAAGGATTAACGAAATTGATAAACTATTGGGAAAACTAACAAAAGAGAAGAGTGAACAGTCACAAATAACATGATTAAAGAAACCATATGGGTCGTGTCACAATAGAACAGAAAGAAATATAAAGGATAATAACAGAGTTGTTATTGTTGAAGAGTTGTGCTCCAACAAATTTGAAACTCTAGAGGAAATGGATGCATTTTTAGAAAACCATATCCTACTTAAGCTAACATAGAGTGAAATAGAAAACTTGAACAGACTTATAACAGAAGAAGAAATTGACCAGGTCATCAAAAATTCCCAATCAAATAAAGTCCAGAACCAAATGGCTTTACAAAATATTTTGAGAAGAGCTGACACCAGTCTTACTCAAAATATTCCAAAATATGGGAAAGGATGCAAGACTTCCAAATAAATTTTATGAAGCAAGCGTAACTCTTATGCCAAAACCAGGCAAGGAAATGACTAAAAAAGAAAATCATACATCAATCTTCCTCATGAGCATAGATGCAAAAATTCTGAATAAATTTCTAGCCAATAGAATTTAATAATATATCAAAGAAATAACACATCATAAGCAAGCGAGATTCATTTCACGGATGCAAACATGGTTCTATATCAGAAAATATAATTCAGCATATAATCAAAAGAAAAAGAAACAGAACAACATGATTATATTGATTGATGCAGAAAAGACATTTGACAATATCCAAATCCAGGATAACAATATTCAACGAAGTAGTAAATGAAAGGAAATTCAGCATAATTAACCACATATTTTCAATAACCTCATATGGATGTGAAAGCTGGACAGTGAATAAGGAAGATCGTAGAAGAACTGATGCCTTTGAGTTGTGGTGTTGTAGGAGAATACTAAAAGTGCCATGGACTGCCAAAAGAACCAATTGATCTGTTTTGGAAGAAGTGCAGCCAGAGTGCTCCTTGGAGGCCAGAATGGCTAAACTCTGTCTCTCATACTTTGGACATATTTTCAGGAGGGAACAGTCACTGGAGAAGGATGTCATGCTAGGTAAGATGGAGGGTCAGAGAAAAAGAGGAAAAGCCCCAACGAGATGGATCAGCCAGGTGGCATCATTGATGGGATCAAGTGTGGCAGCAGTAGTGAGGTTAGCCCAGGATCAGACATTGTTTCATTATGCTGTGCATGGGGTCGCTATGAGTCGGTTCCAACTCGATGGCACCTGACAACAACAACAACAACAATACTAATCCAACTGCCTCATTGGGACGACATTGAAAGCATTACCTTTGTGAAAAGGGACTAGATAAGCATGCCCTAAATCCTGGTGTGGTACTGTGGGTTAATTCGTCATACTGCAAATTGTTTGGACTGCAAGGTCGGCGGTTCAAGTACACTGGATGCTTCTAAGAAACCCTATACAGGGTTGCTATGGGTCAGAACCGACTCCACGGCACTTAACAACATATATATGGCAAGAAAAGGAAATTAAAGGCATCGAAGTCTTCAAAAAAGGAGTAAAGCCCTTTTTATTTGCAGATTATATGATTTTATACATAGAATATCCTGAAGGCTGAGCAAAAGAATTATTATAACTCATGGAAGAATTCAGCAAACTGGCTGGGTATAAGATCAATATGCAAAAATCAACCAGTTGGCATCTTGAACATTGACTAACCAAAAATGGGAGAAGGAATACAAAGGTAAGAAGTGACTGGCTTACAAGCTTTCAAGAGGGAACCTAGATCCACAGGGTAGGGAGGATGGTAGAGTGTCCAGTGAGTAGTATCCAAAGTGTCTAGGAAGGGCTGATGAAAAGAAATGCAGATGGGTCCCTTGGGAAGCAAGGGTGAATAATTGTTACCAGGACTGATTGTGAGGACTGGAAATGTAAAGGTGGACATTTTATAGCAAGGAGGGGAGTTACTAACCTTTCAGTCTAGGAGCGGAGGGCCCTGGGACCATCAGTGGAGAATAGAGGAGAGCAGGACCCCACCCAGAGGCGCAGTGAGGCCTGAGACTGAAACAGAGAGGATGATGTGAAGAGAGAGGATGAGGTGAAGAGATGGAGTGGCTAGGGACTAGGGATCCAGAGTGGGAGAGTGGCCGTGTCCTGAGGACCATGAGGGGAGGATGGGCGGGATTGCAGGGTATACTCTTTGGTTGGGTGATGATGCATGGACAGGATGGTAACTATGGCAATGAGATGATGTATGATGGAAGGAATGTAAATCTAATGTTCCCCATGTAGACTATCACACAATACACAATAAAACATTTTAAAAAAATCAATCAGTTGTATTCCTCTGCACTAATAAAGACAACTCTGAAAAGAAAATTAGGAAAACAATATTATTTGCAAGAGTCATCCAAAAGATGAAATACTTAAGAATAGATCTAACTAGAGAGCAAAAGATCTACACGAGAAAAATTACAGCACTCTATTGCAAGAAACCAAAAGAGATTTACAAATATTGAAGAATATATTAGGCTCATGGATGTTGTTGTTAGGTACATGAGCAGAATTAAGTGTTTCAGAATACTCATACTTTGCAATATTGCCCATAGATTGTCATGATCCATACAATCAAAAGCTTTTGGGTGGTAAATAAAGCACAAGTTAACAACTTTCTGATATTCTCTGCTTTCAGCCAAGATCCTTCAGACATAAGCAATAATATCCCTCATTGCTTGGCCTCTTCTGAATCCTGCTTGAACCTCTGGAAGTTCTCTGTCAGTGTATGCTTGCAGCCGTTTCTGTATTACCTTTAGTAAAACTTACTCTCATGAGATATCAAAGAGATTGTTCAATTATTTCCATATTCCATTGGGTCACCTCTCTTTGGAATGGGCGCAAATATGAATCTCTTCCAATCAGTCGGCCAGATAGTTGTCTTCCAAATTTCTTAGCATAGATGAGTGAGTGCCTACTATGCTGCATCACTTTCTTTAAAGATTTCAATTTTTATTCCATCAATTCATGGTGCCTTATTCTTTACCAATTCCTTCAATGCACCTTGGATATTTTCCCTTCAGTATCATTGGCTTTTGATCACACGCTACCTCCTGAAATCGTTGAATATCAATCATTTCCTTTTGATACGGTATTCTGTCCATCTTTTTTTTGTGATTTCTGCATCATTCAATAATTTGCCTAGAGAATCTTTCAATAACCAAAGTCGAGGCTTGAATTTTTTCTTCACTTCCCCCAGCTTGAGAAATGCTGAGCATGTTCTTCCTTTTTGGTATTCTGACTCCAAATATTTTCACATTTTGTTGTAATATTTGGGTTTATTTTATTGAGCTGATCTTTGAAATGTTCTGTTCAGTTCTTATACTTCCTCATTTCCTCCATTTACTTTAGCATCTCTACCGTAAAGAGCAAGTTTCAGTGTATCTTCTGACATCCATTTTGACCCTTTCCTTCTTTATTGTCTTCTTAATGACTTTTTGCTTTCTTCTTGTATGATTTTCTTGATGTCACCCCACAACTCTTTTGGTCTTCATTCTTTAGTGTTTAATGTATCAAATTGCTTCTTCAAAAGATCTCTAAATTCACCTAAATACATTGCATGGGGAAGTGATAGTTTCTTCAACAGATGGTTCTGAAAGAACTGGAAAACGATGTACAAACGATTGAAACAAGACTTTCACCTCACACCGTATACAAAAACCAACTCAACATGGATTAAAGACCTAAATATGAATCCCAGAATTATGAAGGCCATCAATGAAAGAATTGGGACAAATGTGAGGGCACTAATTCAGGGAATACACAGACAAGGAAATATTTTGGAAACCCCACAAACAAAAATAGACAAAATAGATGAGTGGGACATACTAAAAATTAAAAACTTATGTGCATCAAAAGACTTCACCAGAAGAGTAAAAAGGGAACCCACAGAATGGGAAAAAGTATTTTGCACTGACACATCAGACAAGGGACTCATTTCTAAAATATATAGGAAGCTACAACACTTCTACAAGTAAAAGACAAATAAGCCAATAAAAAAAAAAATGGGCACAGGAAATGAACAGACACTTCACCAAGGAAGAGATCTGGGCAGACAACAAATATATGAAAAAATGTTCACAATCACTAGCCTTTAGAGAAATGCAAATCAAAACAACAATGAGATATCAGCTCACACCAACAATAGCAGCAAAGATAAAAAAAAGTAGAGTACAGTAAATGCTGGCGGGGATGAGGAGAGGCTGGGACACTCTTGAATTGCTGGTCGGACTGCAAAATGGTCCAACCACTCTGGAAAGCAATATGGCACTTCCTCAGAAGTTTGAAAATAGAAACACCTTATGATCCAGCAATTCCTCTACTTTGTATTTACCCTCAAGAATTACGAGCCATAACACGAGTAGATGTATGCACATCAATGTTCATAGCAGCATTATTTACAAGAGCAAAAAGATGGAGGCAGCCAAAGTGCCCATCAGCTAAAGAATGGATAAACAAACTGTGGTACATACACACAATGGAATACTATGCTACCTTGAAAAATAGCAAGGAAGCTGCAAGCCACCGCTTAACATGGATGAACCTTGAGGACATTGTGTTGAGTGAAATTAGTCAGTCACAAAAGGAGAAATACTGCATAAGACCACTACTATAAAAGACTAAGAAAAAGAACCCATACTAAAGGGGGGTGGATTCTTTGCTAGTTTCTGGGATATAAGGGGGACAGAGTGGAGGGAGGGGAAGGTGAAGCACAGGGCAGGGAATAGACACAGGATAGTTTGGGTGCTGGAGAGGGAGGAAATATACAAGAAAGATGAGGGGAATGGAAGGACAAAGCAGATGGGAGAACAATTAGGCAGGTTTGCATGGGCTAAGTGGGACAGAGGTCTAGAATGATGTATGCACAACCTTGGAACAACAGGGCTCTGAGATACAGATATTGAGTCATGATTGGAATGGGGAAAAGGAGGGGATAATATTAAGATGCTTGGCTCTCTTTTGAATATTGGTTTTCCTTGCATTGTATTATAAAATAGACACTGGAGTGGGAGAGAAATGAATAGCCAGAAACATCACCATAGAAAGTTTATAAGTCCTCCTTCTGCCTATAACTGATAGGAATACCTAAAATGGGGCTATAACGTGCCCAGTGAAGGAGGCTTCCTGAGGAGCCTCTTCATTACATACGACTATAGGTGGAAGCCTAAACCACATCCAGATCTTCAGAGATGGGAAATTTCCACTTGAAAGGATGAGCAGACCAGCCTGGAGCTGCTAGAAGAACAGAAGATACTTCCTGAAAGAAAGACGTACAGGAAAAATGCAAAATAATATAGGCAGACCGACTGTTACTACAAGAACAATCAAGTTGCTTGCCCAGGAGACATCAAGGCAAGTGGTCGGGTCCCCTCAGTGTAAACCCCCTTCCAAGAATAAGACTACCATGCTCATCACTGATAAGGGGAAGTGAGGGGAAAACAGCAATGAAACTGCAAGCTAAGCCCTACAATGTTCAATAGACTACTGTAAACCTGGGTAGAGACCTGGTTGGCAAGCACTGTTGCATGTCCTGGGGACTCTTGGGCCCAGAGTCAGTGACATGGCCACAGAGGACTAGAGTGGAGAGTGAAGCATCCAGCTGATAAGAAGAGAGGGCATATGAACAAAAACAACCACACTTGCGGATAATACCCACTTGACCTGGCTTCAATGGCTGGATGATCAGGGCTCAACTGGAAGAAGAAAGAAAAGGAAAAAAAAAAAAAAAAGAGTAATCTTATATAATTTGATGAACTTGACCTACACCTATGGGTGCAATAGCTCAAAATGCAGTAGGGAACAAATCTTTACAGCATTCCCACCCCCTCCATACACAGAATAGACAGGGATGGGCAACTTGGACATTGGATACCCTAAATGGGGGGATGGGGGTTACAAAGGCAAGAAGTGACTGGCTTACAAGCTTTCAAGAGGGAACCTAGATTCAGAGGGCATGAAGGAAGGTAGACTCTCCACTGAGTAGCATTCAATCTGTCTAGGTGGGGCTGATGAAATGAAATGCGGACAGGTCTCTTGTGATACAATAGTGAATAATTTTTATCAGGACTGCTCGTGAGAGTTGTAAATGTAAAGGTAGACATTTTGTACAAGGAGGGGAGTGGTTATCTTTTAAGTCTAGGAGCGGAAGTCCCTGGGACCATTAAGGGAGAAGAGCGGAGAGCGGGACCCTACCCAAAGAAGCAGTATATGCCAGAGATGGAGGCAGCTATGGAGCAGTTGGGGACTTTAGACCCAGAGAGGGAGAGGGGCTGTGTGCTGACGACCGGCGGGGGGTGGGGGGCAGGCTTGTAGTATATACCCTTTGGTTGGTTGATGATGCATGGAGGGGATCGTAACCATGGCAATCAAACGATATAAGATAGGATGAATGTAAAACTAATGTTCTCCCATGTAAACTATTACATAATTCACAATAAAACATTTTTTTTAAATCTCTAAATTCAGGTGGGATATATTCAAGGTCTGAAGAAAATGAAAACAAGTCCATGAGAGCCAAAATATGACCAAAATATGCTCATGGATCAGAAGATTTAAAATTGTGAAAATGTCAATACTACCCAAAGCAATCTATAGATACAATGCAATCTCAATCCGTATTTCAACATAATTCCTTTAAGAGATGGGAAAAAAAATTATCACAAACTTTATATGGAGATGAAATTGATCTCAGATAAGAAAAGCACTACTTAAGACTAAGAACAAAGTAGGAGGCCACTCACTCCCTCATTTCAAAAATTAATATGCAGTCACAGTGGTCAAAACAGCATGATATGCACAATAGCATGAAACACTTCCTCGTCCTGCATCAACCATACAGTCTTTTGGTAGTCAGTGATACTTTCAATATTCACCTCTAACACCATAACTCAAATGCATCAAGTCTTCTATGCTCTTCATTATTCACTGGTCAACTTTCACATATACATCAGGTTATTGAAATTATTATGGCTTGGGTCAGGCACACTGTAGCCTTAAACTGACATCTTTGCTCTTGACTACCAAAAGAACAAATCAGTCTGTGTTGGATTAAGTACAGCTACTTTACTTTCAGCAAGTAAGGTTGTAAAGGTCTCTCATGAGGACAATTAAGTTTTGTGGAATACTCATCCTCCACAATGTTGTTCACAGCTTGTCACACACAATCACAAGATTTTGCATAGTCAATAAAGCACAGGTAAGCATCTTTCTGGTATTTTGTACTTTCAGTCAAAATCCATTCAACATCACCAATAACTTTTGGCAGTGCCCTGTCAATGTATGGTTGCAGCCATTTTTGTATTATTTTTAACAAAATTTTACTTGCATATGACATTAATGATATTGTCCAATGAGTTCCACATTCTGTTGGGTCACCACTTTTTGGAATGGGCACAAACTTGGATCTCTTAAAATTAGTTGGCCAGCTTGCTGTCTTCCAAATTTCTTGGCATAGATGAGTGAGTGCCTCCAGAGCCATGACAGTTTGTTGAAAGATTTAAATTTGTATTCCATCAATTCCTGGAACCTTGTTCTTTACTAATGTCATCGATGCACCTTGGATTTCTTCCTTCAGTATCATTTTCTCTTGATCATATGTTTGAAATTGTTGGTCACCAGCCATTTCTTTTTGATACAGTGACTGTGCATTTCTTCCATCTTCTTTTAGTGCTTTCTGCATCATTGAACATTTTGTCCATAGAATCCCTCAATATAGTAAGTCAAATTCTGTATTTTTTCTTCAGTTTCCTCAGCTTGAGAAATGCTGGGAGTATTTTCTCTATTTTCTAACTCCATGTCTTTCCACATTTTGTTATAATATTTTACTTTATCTTCTCGAGCTGCCCTTTGAAATTTTCTATTCAGCTCTTTGACTCCTCATTTCCTGTATTTGTTTTAGCATCTCTATTCAAGAGTCCTGGTGTGGCGCTGTGGGTTAATGCACCAGACTGCAAAGCTGTTTGGACTGCAAGTTTGGCAGTTCAAGTTCACCAGCTGCTCCTCAGAAACCCTATACAGGGTCGCTATGGGTCAGAACTGACTCGACAGCACTAAACAACAATAACATGCTGGAGGGCATGTTTTCGAGTCTCTTCTGACATCCATTTTTTATTTTTCCTTCTTTCTTGTCTTCTTATTGATCTTTTGTTTTCTTCTTGTATGATATTCGTGGTTTCATCCCACAATTCTTCTGGTCTCAGTTGTTAGTGTCTAATGCACCAAATCTATTTTTAAGATGATCACTTAATTTAAGTGGGATATGTTCAAGGTCATATGTTGGCTAGTGGACTTGCATATGACCTAATGATAGTCTGTTCCACAGTCCGCCCCAGCGTTGTTTTATCTGAAGATATGGAGCTTTTCCATGGTTTCTTTCCACTGATGTATTCAATTTATTTTCTGTGTATTCCATCTGGTGAGGTCCGTGCATATAGTTGTCTTTTGTGTTGTTTAAAAAAGGTATTTTCAATGACTAAGTCACTGGTGTTGCAAAATTCTGTCCTGCAATCTCCAGCATAGTTGGTATTATTAAGGCCGTATTTATCACTACTGATCCTTCCTTTTTGTTTCCAACCTTTGGATTTTAATTGCTAGTAATTATCAATACATCTTGATTGCATGTTTGATCAATTTCAGATGGAGATTTGGTAGAATTCTTCAATTTCATTCATCATTACTGGTTTTAGGGTTTTGTGCACAATTTGAATAATAGCGGCATTAACTGGTCTTCCTTGTAAGCATATGAATATTATCCAAACACAGACAGTATTGTATACCAAAACAGATCTTGATATGTTCTTTATGATGATTAATATGGCACAATTCCCCTTCAATTTGTCACTCACAATATAGTAGACTCTGTGATTGTCAGATTAAAAATGATCAATACCAGCCGATTTCCACTCACTATTGCCTAGAATATTGATGTTTATGCCGTCAATTTCATTTTTGACAATTTCCAATTTTCCTAGATTCATACTTTGAACATTCGATATATGATTACTAATGAATGATGCAGCTATTTCTCTTCATTTTGAGTTTTGTCCCATTAGCAAATGAAGGCCCTTAAGTCAGTTTGTCGTACTGTGGTGGCTTGCAAGTTGCTGTGATTCTGAAAGCTATGCCACTGGTATTTTAAATAACAGCAGGGTCACCCATGGTGGACAGGTTTCAGATGAGCTTCCAGATAAGACAAACTAGAAAGAAAGAGAAACAAACTACTTATGACTATTTAATCACTGAAAACCTTATCAATAGCAGAGAAACACTGTCAGACATACTGCCAGAAAATGAGCCCCTCATGTTGGAAGACAATCAAAAGACTACTGGGGAAGAGCTGTCTCCTCAAAGTAGAGTTGACGTTGATGACAAGAATGGAGTAAGATCCTTGGGACCAGTATTTGCTGATGGGGCACAAGTCAAAATGAAGAGAAACATCTGTAAACATCCATTAATAATCAAAACATGGAATGTACAAATTATGAATCTAAGAAAATTGGAAATTGTCAAAAATGAAATGGAACACATTAACATCAGTATCTTAGGTATTAGTGAGCTGAAATGGATTGGTATTGGCCATTTTGAATCTCACAACCACATGGTTTACTATGCTAGGAATGGCAAATTGAAGAGGAATGGTGTTGTACTCATCATCAAAAAGATCATATCAAGATCTGTCATGAAGTAAAATGCTGTCTGTGATAGGATATTATCCATGGAATATCTATATCCAGGGAAGACCAGTTAATACCACAATTATTCAAATTTACACACCAACCACTAAAGCAAGTGAAGATAAAATAGAAGAATTCTACCAACTTCTTCAAACTGAAATTGCTCAAGCTTGCAATCAATGTATATTGATAATCACTGGTGATTGGGATGCAAAGGTTGGAAACAAAGAGGAAGGGTCAGTAGTTGGAAAATATGTCCTTGGTGATAGAAATGATGCTGAAGATTGCGTGATAGAATTCTGCAAAACCATTGGTTTGTTTATTTCAAATAACTTTTTTAAACACCATAAAAGATGACTCTATACATGGATCTCACCAGACAGAATACACAAAAATCAAATTGACTACATTTGTGGAAAGAGACGGTGAGAAAGCTCCATATTATCAGCCAAAACAAGGCCAGGGGCAAATTGTGGAACAGACGATCAATTGCTCATATGCAAATTCAGACTGAAGTTGAAGAAAATGAAAACAAGTCCACAAGAGCCAAAATATGACCTTCAATATATACCTCCTGAATTTAGAGATCATCTGAAGAAAGGATTTGATACATTAGACACTGAACACTGAAGACCAGAAGAGTTGTGGGATGACATCAAGAACCTCATATAGGAAGAAAGCAAAAAGTCATTAAAAAGTAAATAAAGAAGGAAAAAAATAAAAATGGATGTTAGAAGAGACTCTGAAACTTGCTCTCCAGCGTAGAGATGCTAAAGCAAATAGAAGAAATGAGGAAGTACAAGAGCTGAACAAAAAATTCCCTCAAGCTGAGGAACTGAAGAAAAAAATCAAGCCTCAACTTTCTTTATTGAAGGGCAACTTATTGAATGATGCAAAAAGCACCAAAATTGAATGGAAGGAATGCTCAGAGTCACTGTACCAAAAAGATATGGTTATGTTCAAATATTTCAACAGGTAGCATATGATCAAGAGCCAATGATGCTGAAGGAATAAATCCAAGGTGCATTGAAGGAATTGCAAAAGAACAAGGCACCGGGAGTTAATGGAATAGAAATTGAAATCTTTCAAGAAAGTGAGATGGCACTGGAGGAATTCAGTCATCTATGCCAAGAAATTTGGAAGACAACTATCTTGCCAACTGATAGGAATATTTGTGGCCATTCCAAAGAGAGGTGACCCAGTGGAAGGCAGAAATCATCGGACAAATTATTTGATATGCCACATGTGTAAAGTTTTACTAAAGCTAAAATTTTATATACAGAATACAAAAATGGCTGCAAGCATACATTGGCAGAGAACTTCCAGAGGTTCAAGCTGGATTCAGAAGAGGATATGGAATGACGGATATCATTGCTGATGTAAGATAGACCTTGGCTGAAAACAGAGAATACCAGAAAGATATTTACCTGTGCTTTATTGACTATGCATAAACCTTCGATGGTGTGGATCATGACAAGCTATGGACAATATTGGGAACTCTGAGTATTCCGGACCTCTTAATTGTCATAATGAGGAACCTGTATATAGATCAAGAGGCAGTCGTTTGAACAGAGCATGGGGACACTGAATGGTTTAAGATTAGGAAAGATGTGTGACAGGGTTGTATTCTTTTGCCATACTTATTCAAGCTGTGTGCTGAGCAATAATCCGAGAAGCTGGATTCTATGAAGAAAAACGTGGCATCAGGATTGGAGGAAGACTCACAACCTTGCTTTCTGAAATTGAAGAGGACTTAAAAATAATTACTGATGAAGATCAAAGACTTCTGTATGGATCACATCTCAATGTAAAGAAAACAAAAGTTCTCACCACTGGACCAATAAACATCATACTTACCAATGGAGAAAAGAATGAAGTTGTCAAAGACTTCATTTTTCTTGGATTAACCATCAATGTTCATGGAAGCAGCAGCCAAGAAATCAAATGATGTTTTGCATTAGGCAAATCTGCTACAAAAGACCTTTTATAAATGTTGAAGAGAAAAGATGTCATCTTGAGGACTAAGGTATGCCTGACCCAAGCCATAGTATTTTCAATAACTTCATATGCATGTGAAAGTTGGACAGTGAATAAGGAAGACCATATTAGAATTGATGCATTTGAGTTATGGTGTTGAAGGAGAATATTGAAAGTATCATAGGCTGCCAAAAGAACAAACTCATCTGTGTTGGAAGAAGTGAATCCAGAGTACTCCTTGGAGGCCAGGATGACCAGACTTCATCTCTCATACTTTGGACATATTGCCAGGAGTGACCAATCACTGTAGAGTGATATCATGTTCAGTAACATGGAGGGTCAGAGAAAAAGAAGAAGACCCCCAATGAGAAGCATTGGAAAAGTGGCAGCATCAATGGTCTCAAGCTTCACAATAATTATGAAGTTGGCCCAGGACCAGGCAGTGCTTCGTTTTGTTGTGCATAAGGTCACTATGAGTCGGTACCAAATCGATGGCACATAGCAACAACAGCAAGGCTTTACTCCATTTTTGTTATCACGGTCAACTCTGCTTTGAGGAGGGAGCCCTTACTCAGTAATATTTTGAATGCCTTTAATTCTGAGTGGTGCACTTTCCAGCATTATATCTGACAATATTCTGGTGCCCTTCATCATTTTTTAGTATTCAAAATTATTTTGGTGACAGTATTCACAACTATTCTGTCATTTTGTCATACTTTGATGGCTTGTGTGTTGCCATGATTCTGGAAACTATGCTATGGGTGTGTTTTACACTAGCAGGGTCACCCATGGTGGACAGGCTTCAGCTGAGCTTCCAAAGACAGAATAGGAAGAAGGAAAGACAGATTACTTCTGATAATTTAGTCCCTGAAAACCATATGAATAGCATTAGTTATTAGAGAGATGTATATAAAAAACAAAATAAAACAAAAAAATAAATAAATGCTGGTGAGGGTGTGGAGACACTGGGATCCTATTACACTTCTGGTGTGAGTGCAAAAGGTCACAACTACTATAAAAAATGATATGGTTCTCCCTCATAAAGTTGGAAATAGAAATACCTTTGTTGTTGTTGTTAGATGTCATTGAGTTGGTACCGGATCATAGTGACCCTATGCACAACAAAACAAATCAAACACAGTTCTGGACCAATCTCACAGTCATTGCTACACTTGAGATTATCACTTCAACCACTGTGCAAATCCATCTCTTTGGTAGCCTTCCTCTTTTCTCTGATCATCCACTTTAACAAACATGATATCCTTCTCTAGTGACAGATAAATATGTTTGAAGTTGGAAAGATGAAGTCTGGACATACTGGCTTCCAAGGAACATACAGCCGCACTTCTTCTAACAGAGATCTGTTTGTTATTTTGGTAGTCCTTGGTACTTTCAATATTCTCATCCAACACCATAACTCAAATGCATCAATCCTTATTCACTGTCCAAATTTCCATTATTGAAAATACCATGGCTTGAATCAAGCACAACTTAGTCCTTAAGCTTACATCTTTGCTCTTCAACACTTTAAAGAGGTGTTGTGAAGCAGATTTGCCTATTTCAATACCGCATTTGATTTCTTGACTGCTGTTTCCATGAGCATTAATCATTCATCCAAGCAAAACGAAGTCTTTGACAATTTCAATTTTTTCTCCATTTATATGGATGTTGTTTATTGGTCCAGTGGTAAGGATTTTGTTTTCTTTACATTGAGACGCATTCCATACCGAAGGCTATGATCTTTGATCTTTATCAGTAAGTATTTTAAGTCCTCTTCACTTTCAGCAAACAAGGTTTTATCATCTGCATATCACTGTTTGTTAGAGTCTTCCCCCAATCCTGATGACACATTTTTCTTCATATGGTCTAACTTCTCAGATTATTTTCTCAGCATACAGATTGAATAACTATGGTGAAGGAATACTACCATGGCACACTACCTTCCTAATTTAAAACTGTTTGATGTTCCCTTGTTTTGTTGGAAGAACTGCCTCTTGGTCTATGCACAGGATCCTCATAAGCACAATTAAATGTTCCAGAATACTCATACTTTGCAATGTTGCCCATAGCTTGTCATGATCCACACAATTGAAAGGCTTTGCATAGTCAATAAAGCACAGGTAAACATCTTTCTGGTATTCTTTGTTTTCAGCCAAGGTCCATGTAACATCAACAATGATATCCCTCATTCAACATCCTCTTCTGAATCCGGCTTGAATCCCTGGAAGTTTTCTGACAGTATATAGTTTTAGCCATTTTGGTATGTAGAAATACCTTATGATCCAGCAATGCAGTTACTTGGTATATATCCACAAGAAATACAAACCAAGTCATGATTAGATATGTATATACAAATGTTCATCACAGCACTATTCAAAATAACAAAAAGATTTGAGACAGCTTATGTTAAGATAGGGTAAACAAACTTTGGTACATACATAAAATACAATACAATAAAACTTTGAAGAAGAATAATGAAATTGCATAACACCTCACAACATGGATGAACCTTGAGGACAATATGGTAAGTGAAATTTGTCAATCTCAAAAGGATGAATATTGTATGAGACTGTTATTGTAAAAGCTTGTGAAATATTTCCATACTGCAAGCAACATTTTTTTATTGCTACCAGGAGTGGTAGAGAAGCGAGTTTAATTCAAAGGCTAGAAGGTAAACTGATGTTAACTTGAGTGACAGGAAGGGCAATATAAAGAGTGTGAGGGCAATATACAAGAAGAGGGATGGTGGCAGATGAACAATGAAAATAACTAGACACAGGAAGGTATGCCTATGCTAAATGGAATAAGGGTAAATTGTGATTTACACACAACATTGTTCTGTGAGTAGATGCATTGATTGAAACAGGCTGAATGAATAGAGGGGGAAAATATTTATTTGCTTGACTGTCTGGTAGATATTGGTTTCCTCTGACAAATATTTAAAATAGATATTTATGTGTCATAGAAATGAATACTGAGAAGTATGATGATATAAATTTGTAGGATTCCATTCATCCTATAATAATTTTCTAACAGAATTTGCCATGTTAATAGGCTTCTTGTTAAGCTTTTATAGAATATGGAACTTTGCTTCTTGTTAGTTAATCCAGAGCCCCACTCAGAACCTTCTGAGTTTGGACAATCTCACTTGAAAATATATGCAGACCAACACAGTACTCCTGGAAGAATAGAAGATCCTTATTGAAAGAAAGGCCTGCAGAAAAAGTGAACTATTTGACTGTTTCAGTATCAAGCAAACTATTTGCTTTGGAGTCATAAAGGAAAGAAAGTTAGCTTATCAGGGAAGACCCTCTTCTAGGAATGAAACTAAAAGGGAACCCATGAACAGTATAGTATGCTTGATGTTGACCACCTGGTTCTACTTGTGAGTGGAGGTGGGGAAAATGAAGCAATAAAGACATGGGTTTACTTGGACCAGGTTCCATTGGCACACGTTGACCTTGAGATAAGAGAAGAGGAAGAGCTGGCAGGTCTGAAGTTTAGAAAGATGTGTAATCTCTTGAGCCCTTGGGCACTGACTTAGTCCTTGGGGGCTAGGATTGAGAGTGAAGTGGCTGGATTGTCTGAAGTGCACGGAGGTGTATGTGAACTTCCAAACTTGCAATGAGGAACAATTTGACCTAGCTTGACCAGAACTTGAACCAAGGAAGATAAAGATTTTTGATACTGAGAACAAGAGCAAATTGCTACAATTTGGCAAACTAGACTTTTGCCTCTGAATGCAGTGACTCAAAATTCTAACTGGGATGAAAGGATTCTTCATATCAAGGAATAATCTGTATTTTGCCAGTTGAGATTTTGTGAAAACTAAAAACAGAGTGGCTTTGATGCTTCCAAAATGGTGTTTTAAAAACAAATATCTTCATCTTATATTTTATAATATATATTTCCTTGAGTTTTTACAAATATCCTAAGATATATGTCCTTAAATATATGTCTAAGGTTGTTGCTGTTGTTGTTAAGTGCTGTAGAGTTAGTTCCAACTCACAGCAACCCTGTATACCATCTCTGAGGAATGGCTAATGAATTTGAACCACTGGTGTAGTAGTCAGCAATCCAGTGCTTATCCTACAGTACTATATCTGGACTCCATATCTGAATTAGCTGTTGTTATTCATTTTTTATGTATCTTCTAAAACAAATTAAAAACAATTAAGTAGACAAAATTGTTTAAATATTCCTGTCTTAACTTCAAATTGTTGGTCAGTCTCATCCTCAATTTCATGGAGTCATTCAGAGTATACATCTCCTTCTTTTAACCCAGAAACATTTTAAGAATTTTTAAGACAGGTGCACTGCAATAAACAAAAGAAATAAATGCAATATGCACGTGATTTTTTTTTCTCTATCAAGTCTTTATGAATTTGAACTCAGTATGAGCAACTGTTTACAGATGCCGATTGATATTATTTTAATTTTACTTTTAGCATGTTTGCAGGTGCTTTTCATCCCAACATTACTCCCATTATCTGGTGTCGATCTGAATTTTATAGGTTTTTCCTCTGAAGACTTGAGTATTAGAGATGGATTTTAGTGAAGCAATAATAATGTTAATACTTCTTTGTGCATTATGCTTTATTATTTATAAAGTTCTCTGAATCAGTCAGGGCAGGTGGTAGTGTTCTTTGTTGTTGTTACTGTTAAGTGCCATCAAGTTGGTTCCAAATCATAGTGACTCTGTATAGGGTTTCCAAGGAGGGGCTGGCTGTTTGTTTCGAACCTCTGACCTTGTGGTTAGTAGTCCAGGTGTTTATCCCATAGCACCATAACATAATTCCATGGTCTCTTTACAGGTGAAAAAAACTGAGGCTCCAATATGTATGGCAAACATGTCTATGGTAGTGGTGGCAGATGTATGCCAGCAAATTAGTTTTGACTCATAGTGACCCTGTATGGAATTTCTGAGTCTGAAAACCTTTACAGGAGCACAAAGTTTTATTTTCTTTCTCCCAGAGTTACTGATAGTTTTGAACTGCTGACCTTTTTTTAGCAGCCCAGCTTGTAAAATCTTATGCTACCAGGTCTCCTTAACTTATTTTACTGAAAGCAAATAAAAGGAATTGCCAACACTAAAGCACAAGTGAGCTTTAAGATATCATGTTTTCCATTTGCCCGGTTCAGATCATCTTTATCTTCCCAACAATCTAATCAGGGAAATAATCATTTTAAGATGAAATAGCTATGTATTGTTGAAAATAAGTATAAGTACTTGTATAGTAATTTATTTCTTGCCTTAAGAATCTTACCTGCTAAAAAGCCCAAATCAAAGAAATATTGTTAAAGATCTTGATTCATTCAATACTTCATGACTACACAGGGAGGAGCTATGTCCTACTGCCAAAAACTCAACAAATTGCTAAGCCACATATATACCAGGATATCATTGTTGAAAAAAAGTGTTTAGGTATTAGTAGTATTCTTTTGAGAAAGGATTAGTTTTTGGAAAAAAATAATTCACCAAAATTTTAAAATAAATTTCCATAAAAAAAATCATTTAACTAGATTTTTTAATGGAAATTTATAAGACAAATCTTTTACCCATTAAAGAGAATATAGTTAAGAGAGCTTGTACTCTGCCATAATTTTCTCTTAACAACCAATTATAGAGAATACAAAAGAATCAGAAGCAATAATCCTTAACCTAAAGGAGCTTATTACTTGGAAAATTAGAGATTCCCCTGCCCTCATGCCCAGTTACAAAGGAAAATGCTGTAAACAATATAATACCACAGTTTAGATTATATGGTATAATAGTGGTTACGAATCGGGCTGCGAACCTTAAGGTCAGCGGTTCGAAACTACCAGCCACTCCGCGGGAGAAAGATGAGGCTTTCTACTCCCGTAAAGATTTACACCCTCGGAAACCCTGTACAGGGTCGCTATGGGTCGGACCCGACTCGATGGCACTTAACAACAACAACAACAAGTATCATCATTAGATAGTACAGCCATTGTCCTACTGTGTGTGAGGTAACATGGACTTCTGAATGAATTAAAGGACTATACTGCAATAAAGTCCAAAGGAAATATATACCATTAGCAAAAATCCTCACCACTGGACCAATAAACATCATTCTTATCAAAGGAGAAATGATTGAAGTTGTCAAGGACTTCATTCTTCTTGGATCAACTATCAACATTCATGGAAGCAGCAGTCAAAAAATCAAAGGATGTATTGCATTAGGCAAATGTGCTGCACAAGACATTTTTAAACTGTTAAAGTTTTAAAGTGTTGAAGTGGTGAAACTTCATCTCATATACTGTGCATATGTTATTAAACCCTGGAAGAGGACATCATGCATAGTAAAAGATACAGTCCTTGAGAAGAAGGAAGACTCCTAATAAGATGGCTTCACACTGCCTTCAACAATGGGCTGAAATGTAACAATTGTGAGTATGGTGTAGGATGGAGCAGCATTTTGTTCTATTGTACATAGGATCACTGTAAGTTGGAGCCAACTAGACAGCAACTAACAAGAATAACAACAGCTATATAGAAGTCTTAGGATAAGCCTGGGAACACAGGTATAACACCCCTTTTGATCCATATATTAAATGTTGACATTCTCATGCCTGGGTGGCAGGAATGAGGAAAGGGTAGGAAATGTATTTTCTAATTTAGTTTTTCTCAATATATTTTTTCATATTTAAAGGAAGTGTAGCTATTTGCAACTGATTTATTTTGTTACACGTGTTTACATAGTTCATATAGGTTGTGACATGAATCAGGACTTAGTTGATTTTTACATCTGAATAACATTCCATTGTATGTACATATTGTTGTTGTCATTAAGTACTATCAAGTCAGTTCTGACTCATAGTAAGCCTCTATAGAGTTTCCAAGAAGCTGCTGGTGGGTTTGAGCCATCAACTTTGTGGTTAGCAACACAGTGCTGATCTTACAGGGCCACACTATTTACCTGTTTATCTAATGCTGGATATTATACAATACCTTATGGTTATTGTGAAAAGCACTTCAGTGAACACTGGTGTACAAGTTTGTGTTTAAGATCCTGTTTTCATGACTTCTGGAAATATATTGTAATTGCAGAATCATATGTCAGTTCTATGTTTTTGAGAATATACAGAGCAAAACAACAACGCAAGTTTCTACATGTATAATTCAGTGTCATTGATTATGTTTTTGGAGTTGGGAAAATAGTCTTAACCTTTTCACTGAGTTGTCTCCTGATTAACAAACTTTCTGTGCCTTAAGGTTTTTATCTTCTCTCTCTCTCTCTCTCTCTCTCTCTCTCTCTCTCTCTCTTTTTTTACATTTATTTGCTTTACTTTTGATTGTAGTTTGGATAAAGTATTTTTTTATAACTTTTTATTTTAAATTGAGTGAAGGTTCACAGACATGATCATCAGCTTTACATTGAACAAATAATGCACTTTGTTTCATCTCAATAATTACAATCTCCTCTATGCAGCAACAGTTATTCTGCTTTCTCTCTTTAATTCCTATTTGCTGTCTACTCATATTCCTATCTCTCTCAACTTAGTCCTTAGGAAAATGTTGCCCTTTTTATTTCGAATGATTAATTATTCCAAAGACGGTATCTTGCTAGTGTTGTTGTCCCCACCTATAAATATATCTACTGCTTGGCTGAAAATTGGGTCAAGAGGGTGAGTTCCTAGCCAGACTTGAAGGGTGGTTGAGGGCCATAGTATCATGTTCCTCCAGTTTATGTCTGCCCAGCAAAACTAGTCTTTTAAATTATTACTAAATAATTTTATGTTTTGTTTCACATTTTCTCCCAGTCAATCCAGCACCCTCTAATGCGATCCCTTTTAGGACAGTTGATAGTGATAGCCCTGCACCATCTAGTTCTTTTGGTCTCAGAGTTGTGGAGAATGATGTTCACATGCTTGATTGGTCCATTGGACTAACTGATTACAAGCCTCTTCAATTTTTATCGCTTTTCTTTCTTCTGCACGTGAAGTAAACAATAGCTGCACCTTAGAGGACTGTTCATAAACTTTCAAAATCCCAGATGCTATTCATCTACTCAGAATGTAGAACATAGTTTTTGTGGATTATGTTATAGCAATTGGCCATGGTGTGCCCTGAGACTGGTGCTGAGCCCCTAGACCCATTAAATCATTGCCTTAAGATGTTTAATAATATCTAGGAAATTTTTCATCACTTTACCTGCTGTATGCTCCACCATTTTCATAGATGTGTTTGCTTGACAGGTAAATACTCATGCATAAATATCTTCTTTCAAATTTATACAGAGAGGGAGAGAGAGAGTCCTGGTGTGGCACTGTGGATTAATGCTGCGCTGGAATCCAAAGTTAGTTTGAACCTTATCCTTTCAGCCTATGTCTCAATCCTTGCATCTACAAACAACATTTTTGCTCCAAGGTTGTGTATATCACTTTTTATCTCTATTCCCTTTAACCCATGCATACCTCCCTGTGTCTTCAACCGTCTTCATTATTATTGTGACACTCTCCCCCTCCTTTTATTTTGCCCTCTCTGTCACTCAAGTTAACATATGTCTATCCTCTAGCCAAAGGAGCTCTGGTAGCGTAGTGGTTACGAATCGGGCTGCGAACCTTAAGGTCAGCAGTTCGAAACTACCAGCCGCTCCGCGGGAGAAAGATGAGGCTTTCTACTCCCGTAAGTATTTACACCCTCGGAAACCCTGTACAGGGTCGCTATGGGTCGGAACCGACTCGACGTCACTTAACAACAACAACAACAACAACCTCTAGCCAGGAAATTACTCTCCTCTCTTTCCCATCACTGGTAACCATCAAATAATGTTTCTTTTAGTGTAAGATGATATCTCATTTTTGGTTTTAGTTGCATCTCTATAATAGATAATCATGGAGTCAAGGTGTGGCACTGTGGGTTAATGTGCTGGACTGCAAAGTCAATTTGAACTGCAAGTTTGGTAGTTCAAATTCAGCAGCCACTCCTCAGAAACCCTATACAAAGTCACTATGGGTCAGAACCAATTGTATAGCACTTAACAACAACAAATTGATAATGATTATTAATATTTCTTCATATATTTGATGGCTGCCTGGATGCTTTTCTTAGTGAAGTAAGTGTTCATGTCCTGTGTCCATTTTTTAATACAGTTTTTTGTATTTTCTTGTAGAGGTGTTGTAGTGTTCTATAAATTTTCAGTATTAGTCTATTCTGTAAGCTTGCTTTTTACTCTTTTGGTGAAAAATTTTCATGCACATAGTTTCCTAGTTTCAGGAGGTCAAAACATTTTACTTTGTCTTCTACTATTTGTATAATTTTTTGTAATGTTTGATAATGTATATGTGTCATGTATTAGAGCCTCTAAGTGTGTCCCTATTTTTCTTTGATGGTCTTTGTAATACTGTTGTTACTATTATGAGTCGATACTGACTCATAGTGACCCTATGAACAACAAGAAAGCAATGTCCCGTCCTGTGCCAACATCACAATTGTTGTTATACCTGAGCCCATTGCTGCTACCACTATGCCAGTCTATATTGTTGAGGTCTTTTTTTTTTTTTTTTTTT
>NW_006408982.1:156467-163172 GCF_000296735.1 Chrysochloris asiatica
TATTCTTCTCCAGGGACTGGCCCTTTCTGATAATAAGTCTGAAGTATGAGAGATGAAAACTGTCCATCATGGCTTCCAAGGACCACTCTAACTCTACTTTTTCCAACACAGATAGATCTATTTGTTCTTTGGCAGTCAATGGTACTTTTGATATTATTCTGTAACACCATACCTCAAATTTATCAATTCTTCTATGTTCTTCCTTATTTACTGTCCAAATTTCACGTGCATATGAAGTTATTGAAAATACCATGGCTTGGGTCAGACACACCTTAGTCTGCAAACTGACACCTTTGATTTTCAACACTTAAAAGAGGTCTTGAGCAGCAGATTTGCCTAATGCAATAGGTCATTTGATTTCTTGACTTCTGTTCCCATGAATGTTGATTGTTAATCCCAGAAAAATGAAGTCTTTGAATAACTTCAATCTTTTCTCCATTTACATGGATGTTGTTTGTTGGTCCATTGGTGAGGATTTTTCTTTTCTTTACATTGAGATGAAGCCTATATCAAAGATTGTAAGCTTTGATCTTCACTAGCAAGTATTTTAAGTCCTCCACTTTCAGAAAACAAGGTTGTATCATCTGCTTATCCCAGGTTGTTAATGCATATCAAATCATATCGCAAGTTGTTAATGCATATCAAGATTATGTCATTTGCATATCTCAGACTGTCCAATCCTTATGCCACTTCTTTTCATATAAACCAGTATCTCAAATAATTTACATTCTAGGGACAGAGGACCCTAGGACCATCAAGAGAGTACACCATGGAACCCTAATCAGAGAAGCAGTGACACCAGAGATGGAGGCAACGATGATGGTACAGATAGATAGAGCAGCTGAGGATTCTAGACTCATGGAAAGAGAAAGACTGTGTGCTGGATGGCGAAGGCTGGCTTGCAGAATTTGCCCTTTTGCAATTTAAACAATTATATATATATATATATATATATATTCCTGCGGTCTTGGGGTATTTCAAAAAAAAAAAAAAAGAGAGAATAGAAGCACATACTTTTAGCCGATGGTGAAATGAAACAAAATACAAGAGGTTGAGCACAAAACAGATGTTCTTCCATGTAAATTATTACTCAATTCACAACAAAAGCATTATTTATTATTTTTTTTTAATGTGTTGCAATAAAAAAGTCATTGGTCTTTCTGGTCTTCAAAATTCTATCATGTGATTCTCCAGTGTAGTTACTATCACCCAGTCCATATTTTCCAAATACTAAGCTTTGCTTCCAATCTTTGAATTCCAATCGCCAGTAATTATCGATACATCAGGATTGCATGTTTCATCAATTTAATAGTGAAAAAGTTGGTAGAATTCCTCAATATCATCACAACAACAGCTTTGTTGTTAGGTGCCATCGAGTCGTTACTTACCCATAGCAACCTTATGCAGAGCAGAAGGAAACACCTCCCAATCCTGGGCCAACATCACTACTGTTGCCACTCTTGAGTCCATCGGTGCTGCCACTTGGCCAATCCATCTCGCTGGGGGTCTTCCTCTTTTTCTCTGACCCTCCACCTTACCAAACATGATAATCTTCTCCAGTGACTGGTCCCTCCTCACAATTTGTCCAGAATATCAGAGATGAAATTTGGCCATCTCGGCCTCCAGGTAGCACTCTGGCTGCACTTATTCCAAAACGGATTTATTTGTTCTTTTGCAATTCCAAGGCACTTTCAATATTCTCCTCCAACACCATAACTCAAAAGTATCAACTCTTCTACGGTCTTCCTTATTCACTGTCCAGCTTTGGCATGCATATGAGATTATTGAAAATACCATAGCTTGGGACAGGCACACCTTAGTCCTCAAGCTGACATCTTTGCTCTTCAGCACTTTAAAAAGGTTTTGTGCAGCAGATTTGATTAATGCAATACGTCGTTTGATTTCTTGACTCCTGCTTCCATGATTGTTGACATTTTATTCAAGAACAATGAAGTCCTTGACAACATCAATCTTTTCTCCATTGATAAGAATGTTGTTAATTGGTCCAGTGGTGAAGATTTTTGTTTTCTTTACATTGAGATGTAATCTATACCGAAGGCTGTGCTCTTTGATCTTCATCAGTAAATGTTTTAAGTCCTCTTCACTTTCAGCAAACAAAGTTGTATCATCTGCATATTGCAGGTTGTTAATGAGTCTTCCTCCAATCCTGATGCCACATTTTTCTTCATAGAACCCATCTTTTCAAATTATTTGTTCAGTATGCAGGTTGAATAACTATTGTGAAAGAATACAACTTTGTCGAAACCTTTCTTAATTTTAAAACATTCAGTGTTCTGATGTTCTGTTCGAACAACTGCATCTTGGTCCAGGTACAGATTCCTCATGAGCACAATTAAGTGTTCAAGAATACTCACACTTCACAATGTTATCCATAGCTTGTCATAATACACACAACCGAAAGCCTTTGCATAGTCAATAAAGCACAGGTAAACATCTTTCTGATAGTTTCTGCTTTCAGCCAAGATCCGTTGGACATCAACAATGATATCCCTCATTCCACAACCTCTTCTAAATCCAGCTTGAACCTCTCGAAGTTCTCTGTCAATGTGTGATTGTAGCTGCTTCAGTTTTACCTTTAGCAAATATACTTGCATGGGATATCAAAGATATTGTCCAATTATTTCTGCATTCTGTTGGGTCACCTCTCTTTGGAATGGGCACAAATATGAATCTCTTCCAATCAGTTGGCCAGATAGTTTTCTTCCAAATTTCTTGGCAGAGATGAGTGAGTGTCTCCTGTGCTGCCTGACTTTTTTGAAAGATTTTAATTTTGATTCCATCAAATCCTGGTGCCTTGTTCTTTGCCAATACCTTCAATGTACCTTGGACTTCCTCCTGAAGTATCATTGGCTCTTGATCATATGCTGCCTCTTGAAACGGTTGAACATTAACCATTTACTTTTGGTACTGTGACTCTGTGTATTCCTTCCATCTTCTCTTGATGTTTTCTGTAGAGGAATTGATGTTTTGGAGTTATGGTGTTGGAGGAGAATATTGAAAGTGCCAATGGCTGACAATAGAGCAAATAGATCTGTGTTGGAAGAAGTGCAGCCAGAGTGCTCCTTTGAGTCCAGGATAACCAAACTTCATCTCTCATACTTTGGACATATTGTCAGGAGGGACCAGTTTCTGGAGAATGATATCATGTTTGGTAAGGTTCAAGGTCAGAGAAAAAGAGGAACAACCCCAGAAAGATGGATTGGCAATGTGGCAGCATTGATGAGTTCAAGCATGGAAACTGTTGTGAGGTTGGGCCAGGACGAGGCAGTGTTTAATTCTGTTGTGCATAGGGTCTCTATGAGTCGGTACTCTTTCGATGGCACCTAAGCACAGCAACATAATAATAAAGAGAGTCCTTGTGTGGTTCTGTGGGTTAATGCACTGGACTTCAAAGTTTGTTTGATTCACAAGGTTGGCAGTTGAAACACACCAGCGGCTCCTTGGAAACTCTATGCAAGGTTGCTATGATTTGGAACTGACACATGACATTTAGCAGTAACGACATACTATTAAAGACAACTCTAAAGAAGTATTTTGGGGGAACAATACCATTTGCAATAGCCACCCTGAGAAAAAAAATATCGAGGAGCATTTGGAGAAATACCTGGAGAAAAGAAAATAAAAAAACAAAAAACCTATACAAAGGAAACTACAAAACATTACTACAATTAAACAAAAGAGATTTATGAAAATTGAAGAATGTGTCATGATCATTGATAGGAAGACATACCATTATGAAAGTATCAATACTATACAAAGCTATCTATAAATATAACACAATCTTAGTTCAGATTCCAATACCATTATTTAAAAGACTGTAAAAAAATGATCATAAATTATATGTAAAGGGAAAGAGACCACAGATATGCAAAACATGGCTTAAGAAGAACAAAGCTGGTGGCCTCTCAAAATTTGCTACACAGCCACATTTATCAAAATAGCCTGTTATTGGTACAAAGAAAGATAGTTAGATCAATGAAGCAGAATTAAGAACCCAAAAGTAAATCCATTCACGTACAATCAACTGACCTTTGACAAAGGGCCAAAGTACATTAAATTGGAAAGATACAGTGTTGGCAAAACTGAAAATTGATTTGTATAAGAATGAAACAATAACCATATCTCACACTGTATCCAAGAAACTCAACATAGACTAAAGTCTTACATGGAAAAATTAGAACAGTAAAGACAATCATTGAAAAAAATAGGGATAAACTTAGGGCTCTAATATATGTTATGCTTATAATTTCAATCATTATAAAAAATGCACAAACAGTAAAAGACAAAATAGATCACTGGGACCTCCTAAAAATGAGAAGCTTATGTGCCTGAAAAGGTTTTGCCAAAAGAATAAAAGTGGAGCACACAGACTTGGAATTTTTTTGTTTTCTTTTTGCAATGACTTATTACACAAGGGCCTAACATCTAAAATGTATAGACAATTAAATGTCTCTACAAGAAAGAGACATTCCAATTACAAAATATATACCGGACTTGAATAGACACTTCACTAAGCATGACATTCAGGTAGTCAACAAACATGTGAAGAAATGGCTAATATCATTAGCCATGTATAAGTGGCAGATGAATAATGAAGATCCAGGAAGGGTCATGGAGGTATCCATGGACTAAAAGGGATTGTTAGATTTGTTGTCATTATGTGCCATTGGGTCAGTACCAACTTGTATCGACCCTATGTACAACAGAATGAAACACTGCTCGGTCCTGGGCCAACTTCACAATTGTTGCCTTGCTTGAGCCCATTGATGCTGCCACTTTGCAAATCAATCTCGCTGGGGTCTTCCTCTTTTTCTCTGACCTTACCAAACATCATATCTTTCTTTGAGGAGGCAGCTCTTCCCCAGTTGCATTTTGAGTGCCTTTCAACCTGAGGGGCTTGTTTTCTGGCACTATATCTGGCAGTGTTTCTCTGTTATTCATAAGTTTTTCAGTGACTAAATACTTGGAAGTAGTTCATCACACCTTCTTCCTAGTCTGTCTTCGTCTGGAAGCTCATGAAACCTGTCCACCATGGGCGGCCTTGCTGGTATTTAAAATACCAGTTGCATAGCTTCCAGAATTACAACGCACAAGCCACCACAGTAAGACAAACTGACAGACATGTGGTGGCTAAAAGGGATAGAGGTAAATTGATATATACCCAACCTTGGAACAACAGTGTTATGTGAGTTGATATATTGAATGAGAAATAGGGTGAATTGTCCAGGGAGGAAAAAACAAAAGGTTTGTCTTGACTGTCTTTGGATATTGATTTCCCATACATACTATTGTAAAATAGACATTCCTGCTTGATAGACATGCATATTGGCAACTATGATTACTAAAAGCTTATAAGTTTGCCTTTAGCCCATAATTGATTGTACTTTCTAAAAGGGGAGTTAGAATTTTACCAGAGAAATAGGATTCTTGTTAAGCCTTTGTAGAGTATGGGGCCTTAGGTAGAATCCTGAGCCCTACTCTTAGCCTTCTGAGTTGGGACATTTACATTTGAAAAGGCATGCAGACCAACCCAGAACTTCTGGGAGAACAGAAGATTTTAACAGAAACAAAGACCTGCAGAAAAGAGAAGACTGTGACTTTTTGAGTTTCAGGCAATTTGTTGTTTGGTAGTATCAGGACAAGGAAAGTCAACCCAACAGGGAAAACCTCCTTCTAATACTAAAAGTTAAAGGGACACCTCAACCAGTCTAATATGCTCACTGCTGACCACCTTGGTCTACTTGTGAGTGGAAGTGGGGTAAATGCTTTGATGAAGACATGAGTTGACTCTGGACATATTGCATTGGCACCCATTGGCCTTGAGGTGGTTTGAAGTTTAAGGAGTTGTGTGAACTCCTGGGTCCATAGGGATAGGACTGAGAGTTAAGAGAGCAGCTGGTGTTAAGTGCAGGAAGGTGTGGGTGAACTCCCAAATTTGTGGCTGGTACCTATTTGACCTATTTGACCTATCTTGGATGCCTAGGGATAACTTGACCAGAACCTGACCAGATGAAGATAAAAATGTTTTATACTGTGAGCAAGTATAAATTGCTACATTTTGATGAACTGGACTTTGGTTTATGGACACAGTTGCTTATAATTCCAACTGGAATGGAATATTCTTCACATCATGAAACAGCTTTCTTGTCTCCTTAGTGTAATGGGTTGATAGGGACCGTCACTTTAGACACAGACTATCAAGAATGGTGTGTGTGGTGGTGGTGGTGGCCGGCAGCAATAAAGGCAGGAAGTAGCTGGTTTACAAGCGTAAAGAGTGTGCTTAGTTTCAGAAAAAGGGAGATTATGTAGAATTCCCTTTGACTAGATTCCCTCTTTTCCAGATGCATATGGAAAAAGGGGATAGGGGATGATGCTGATAGGATTTTATGATTCAATTGTAATTTTTAGCGGGATTAATTGTGATTGTCAAAACCACAAATGTAGAAGATGTGTAACCAAAAGGCAGACATAGTTAATCTTTCATTTCAGTATCAGATGATCCTAGGACCATCAAAAAGGAAAAGAGTGGAGTGTGAGATCCCTATCTAGAAAAGCAGTGACTGCAAAGATGATGGCAGAGATTGTGGCAAGGAGAAAGTCTAGGTCCAGGTACTGAGTAAAGTTATATACCTTATAGGAGACTGGCTTGCAGAATGTGCCCTTTGAACTCTTTTTTTTTTTTTT
>NW_006408982.1:163562-165159 GCF_000296735.1 Chrysochloris asiatica
TCCACCTTTACATTTCCAACCCTCACAATCAGTCCTGATAACAATTATTCACTATTGCATCACAAGAGACCCATCTGCATTTCATTTCATCAGCCCGTCCTGGACAGGTTGGATACTATTCACTGGAGATTCTACCTTCCCCCACTCCCTCTGGATCTAGGTTCCCTCTTGAAAGCTTGTAAGCCAGTCACTTCTTGCCTTTGTATCCCCCAACCACCCACCCATTTTGGGTAGCCAATGTCCAAGTTGCCCATCCCTGTCTACTTTTTGTGTGAAGGGGGTGGGAATAGTTTTTGCAACAAGGATTTGTTTCCCCTTTTGAGCTACTGCATCCATAGGTGTAGGTCAAGTTTATCAAATTGTATCAGATGACACTTTTTTCCTCTTCTTTCTTCTTAGGGTTGAGCTCTGTTCATCCAGTTATTGAAATAGGTCAAGTGGGTATTACCCGCAAGTGTGGGTGTTCTTGCGTTTCTCTGCTCACTTCTTATCAGCTGGACGCTTTGCTCTCTCCACTCTAGTCCTCTGTGACTGTGTCATTGATTCTGAGCCCATGAGTCCCCAGGTCTTGCCACACTGCTGGCCGACCAGGTCTCCATCCGGGTTCACAGGAGTCTATTGAACAATGTAGGGCTTAGCTCGCCACTTCATTGCTGTTTTTCCCTCACTTCCCCTTATGAGTGACGTACGTGGTCAACAATCAGAGTGTGTATTCCCATTGCGTGTTAGTCTTGGAAGAGGATTTGCACTGAGAGGACCAGACCACTTGCCTGGATGTCTCCTGGGCAAGAAACTTGCTTGTTCTTGTAGAAATAATCAGACTGCCATTATTGTTTTGTATTTTTCCTGTAGGTCTTTCTTTCAAGAAGTATTTTCTGTTTTTCTAGCTGCTCCAGGCTGGTCTGCTCGTCCTTTCAAGTGGAAAATTTCCCAACTCTGAAGATCTGGATGTGGTTCTGGCTTCTACCTATAGTCTTATGTAATGCAGAGGATCCTCAGGAAACCTCCTTCACTGGATACATTGTAACCCCATTTTAGGTATTCCAATCAGTTATAGGCAGAAGATACACTTATAAGCTTTCTATGGTAATATTTGTGGCTATTCCTTTCTCTCCCCCTCCAGTGTCTCTTTTATAATATAATGCATGGAAAACCAAGATTCAAAAGACAACCAAGCATCTTACAATTATTTCCCCCTTTTCCCCATTCCAACCATGGCTCAATCTCTGTATCCCAGAACACTGTTGTTCTAAGGTTGTGCCTACATCATTTTTTACCTCTGTCCCATTTAGCTCGTTTAAACCTGTCTAATTGTTCTCCCATGTGCTTTGTTCTTCCATTCCTCTCTCCCTTCTTGTATATTGCCACCCTCCCCAACACCCAAACTATCCTGTGTCTATTCTGTGCCCTGTGCTCCACCTTTCACTCCCTCCCCTAACCCTACCCCTACGTCCCAGCAACCAGCTAAGAATCCACTTTAGTGGATTAGTATGGGTTATTTTTCTTAGTCTTTTACAGTAGTGGTCCTATGCAGTATTTCTCCTTTTGTGACTGACTAATTTCACTCAACATAATATCCTTAAGGTTCAGTCATGTT
>NW_006408982.1:165387-175156 GCF_000296735.1 Chrysochloris asiatica
GGTATTTCTATTTTCAACCTTCTGAGGAAGCACCATATTTCTGTCCAGAGAAGTTTGAACATTTTGCATTCCCACAAGCAATGCAGTAGTGTCCCAGTCTCTCCACATCCCTGCCAGCATTTATTATCCTCAACTTTTTTGATCTTTGCTGTTATTGCTGGTGTGAGATGATATCACATTTTTGTTTTGATTTGCTGGCTAGTGATCGTGAACATTTCTTCATATGTTTGGAGGCTGCCCGGATCTCTTCCCTGGTGAAGTGTCTGTTCGTATCCTGTGCCCATTTCTTAATTGGGTTACTTGTCTTATTTCTTTAGATGTGTAGTATTTTCCTATATATTTTAGAAATGAATCCCTTATCCGATATGGCGTTGCAAAAGACTTTTTCCCAATCTGTGGGTCCCCTTTTTACTCTCTTGGTAAAGTCTTTTGATGAACACAAGTTTTTAATTTTTAGTATGTCCCACTCGTCTATTTTTGTTTGTGTACTTTTCAAAATGTGTGGCAATCTGTATATGCCCTGAATTAGCGCCCTCACGTTTGTCCCTGTTTTTCCATTGATGAGCTTCATAATGTTGGGATTCACATTTAGCTCTTTAATCCATGTTGAGTTCATTTTTGCATAGGGCATGAGGCAAGGCAAAGGTCTTGTTTCAGTCTTTTACATATCACTTTCCAGTTCTGCCAGCACCATTTGTTAAAGAGACTGTCTCTTCCCCATGCAATGTGCTTAGGCACTTTGTCGAAAATCATTTGGCTGTAAGTGGTTGGTTTAACATCTTGATTCTCGATTCTGTTCCATTGTTCAGTGTCTCTTTCATTGTACCAGTACCAGGCTGTTTTGACCACCATAGCCATGAAATAAAGTTTGAAATTGGGGAGTGAGAGACCTCCAAACTTGTTCTTCCTTTTAAGCAGTGTTTTGCTTATCCTGGGCCTCTTTCCTTTCCTTATAAAATTAGTCATTTTCCTTTTCATCTCTTTGATGAATGTTGTTGGAATCTGGATTGGGATTGCATTGTATGTGTAAATTCTTCTGGGTAGTATTGACATTTTCATGATGTTGAGTCTTCCAATCCAGGAACATGGTATGTTCTTCCACTTCTGTAGGTCTCTTTTGTTTTCTTGTAGTAGTGCTTTGTAATTTTCTTTGTATAAGTCCTTTGTTTCTCTGATTATGTTTATTCCTAAGTATTTCATCCTTTGCATGGCTATTGTAAATAGTATTGATTTCCTAATGCCCTTTTCATCACTATTGCTGTTGCTATAGAGAAATCCAATTGATTTTTGTATGTGAATCTTATACCCTGCCACTTTGCTGAATCTTTTGATGAAGTCTAATAGGTTTTTTTTGTTTTTTTGTGTGTTTTTTTTTTACTGAGTTTTTTGGGTTTTCTATGTACAGGATCATATTGTCTGCAAATAAGGAGAGTTTTACTTCCTCTTTGCCAGTTTGGATGTTTGAATTTCTTTATCATGCCTATAGCTCTGTCTAAAACTTCCAACACAATATTGAATAGGCGCGGTGATAAAGGGCATCCTTGTCTGGTTCCTGTTCGCAGGGGGAAGGCTTTCAGTTTCTCTCCATTGAGTGTTATGTAGGCTCTTGGTTTTGCACATATGCTCTTGATTATGTTGAGGAATTTCCCTTCAATTCCTACTTAGTTAAATGTTTTTATCAGGAATGGATGTTGGATTTTGTCAAATGCCTTTTCTGTATCAATCAATATGAATGATCACATCATTCTTTTCCTTTTTCTTATTTGTATGATGGATTACACTGATTGTTTTCCTGATGTTGAACTATCCTTGCATAACTTTTATGAAACCCACTTGGTTATGAGGTATTATTTTTTTGATGTGCTGTTGGATTCTGATGGCTAAGCTTTTCTTGAGAATTTTTGTGTCTATGTTCATAAGGGATATTGGTCTATAATTTTCTTCCTCAGTGATATCCTTCCTGGTTTTGGTATGAGGGTTATGCTTGATTCATAGAATTTATTAGGGAATTTTCCATCCTATTCTATGTTCAGGAATAATTTGAGTAGAATTACTGAGAGTTCTTCTCTGAATGTTTGTTAGAACTCACCAGTGAAACCATCTGGGACTGGGCTTTCGTTGGTCGGGAGTTTTTTATGACCTGGTCAATTTCTTCTTTTGTTATGGATTTGTTCAAATTTTCTACTTCAGTCTGAGTAAGTTTAGGTAGGTCGTGTTTTTCTAGAAATGTATTCATCTCATCCAAATTTTCAAATTTGTTGGAATACAGCTCTTCGTAGTATTCTGTTATTATCTTTTTTATTTTGTTTGGTTTTGTTGTGACTTCCTCTTTGTGGTTTCTAATTCAATTGATTTGTGTCCTCTCTCTTTTTTCTTTAGTAAGTTTTGCCAATGGTTTGTCAATTTTATTAATCCTTTCAAAGAACCAGCTTCTTGTCCTGTTGATTCTTTCTATAGTTTTTTGGTTTTCCCTCTCGTTTATTTCTGCTCTTATCATTATTATTTCCCTTCTTTTGGTGACTGTAAGTTCTCTCTGCTGTTCTGCTTCTAGTTGTTGAAGATTCCATGTTAATGTGTTGATTTTGCCTCTTTCCTCTTTTTGGATGTGTGCATTTATTTAAATAAATTGTCCTCTCATGACTGCTTTCACTGTGTCTGAAAGATTTTGGTAGGTTGTGTTTTCATTCTTTTTTGTTTCTAGGAACTTTGTGAATTCATGTTTAATTTCTACATTTACCCAATTGCTTTTCAGCAGGGTGTTGTTCAGTTTCCATGTTTCAACTTTATTGTTTTTGCCTTCTTATTGTTGATTTCTAGTTTTATAGCATTGTGGTCTGAGAAGATGGTCTGTAGAATTTTGATGGTTGTGAATTTATGGAGGCTTGCTTTATGGCCTAGCACATGGTCAATTCTGGGAAATATTCCACGCACACTGGAGAAGAATGTGTATTGTGCCGTTGCTAGATAGAATGCTCTGTATACATCTATGAGGTCAAGTTGGTTGATTGTGTTGTTAAGTTCCTCTGTAGCATTGTCAAGTTACTTTCTGGTTGTTCTATTCTTTTTCTAGAGTGATGTGTTGATATCTCCTATTATAATTGTGGATTTATCTATTTCTTTCTTCAATTCCATTAAGGTTTGCTTCATGTATCTTGGTGCTCTTTTGTGGGCAGCGTACATGTTTATTATTGTTATGTCGTCTTGCTCAATTGACCCTTTGATCATGAGATAGTGTCCTTTTTGTCTCTTATGCTGGTTTTTATCTTAAAGTCTACTTTTTCAGAGATTAGTATTGCCATTCATGCTTGTTTATTGCTGCAGTTGGCTTGGTAAGTTTTTTTCTATCTTTTAACTCTTAGTCTGTTTTTGTCTTTGTGTGTAAGGTATGTCTCTTTTAGGCAGCATATAGATGGATCTTGTTTTCTTATCCATTCTGCCACACTGTCTCTTCACTGGTGCATTCAATCCATTGGAATTCAATGTAATTATCGATAGGTTTGAATTGATTGCTGTCATTATGTTACTTTTTTGACGGTGTTGTTCATTCTTTGGTTATGCTTTCCATCTTGTTTTGGATTTGTGTGTTTTGAGTTGATTCTGATTGTTTTCTTCCTACTGTCTCTGTTATCTTGTTCTGCTTGGGAATTCGTTTTTATGATATGTTTTGGAGTGTTAACTTTCTTTGGGGTTACCTTGTAGTCTACTAGCTTTGCTCTGCATTTAGGATACTCCATTGTAGCCTGTAATTTACCTGGCATCCACACCACCTGGGTTTCTATAGCTGCGTTTGTCCCTTCTTTGACATTGATATGTTTATGTCCTTCAGTTGCTCTCTCCTCTCCCTTGAGTTTGTTGTTGTTGTCTCATTTCGTTCTGGACTCTGCTCTCTGTTGGCTGTTTTGCAGGTGTTTTTGCCCTACCTGTCAATCTCTGTTTGTTGTCTGTTCTTGTTGGTTCTCCGTCCACAGAACTCCATTTAGGATGTTTTGAAGTGCTGGGTTGGTTTTGATAAAATCTCTCAGATTCTGTTTATCCTGGAATGTTTATTTGCACCATCATATTTGATTGACAGTTTTGCTGGATAGATGATTCTTGGTTGACAGTTTTTTTCTTGCAGGTTTTTGTATGTCTCCCCATTGCCTTCTTGGCTGCATGATTTGTTCTGAATAATCAGAGCTTAATCTAATTTGCTTGCCTTTATAAGTTATATTTCTCTTCTCCCTGGCCGCTTTTAGTATCCTTTTCTTGTCTTTGATTTTGGAGAGCTTGCTTATTATATGTCTTGTAGACTTTCTTTTGGGGTCTATCCTTCCTGGGGTATGTTGGGCTTCTTGAATGTTTATCTTTTCATCTTTCAAGATGGTAGGGAAATTTTCTTCCAGAAGCTTTTCAACTATCTCTTCTGTGGACTTCTCTGATTCTTCTTGTTCCCTAATGCCAATAATTCTTGCATTATTCCTCTTCATGTTATCCAGCATGAATCTTAGACTCTCTTCAGATTGTTTTATCCTTCTAACAGCTTGCTCCTCTATCTTGGCAGTATTGAGAGATTTGTCTTCCAGTTCACTTGTTCTGGCTTCTATCTTTTCTACTCTGCTCCTTTCCCCTTTCAGCCTATTGTCTATTGATGATATCTTGCTATTGATCACCTGGACATCTTTTTGCAGGTTTTGAATTGTTTCCAATGCTGTGTCAATCCTATTTGATTGTTCCTGCAGTACTTTCCTTACTTCTTCCTTATTTTACTCAACCCCTTTTTGGAGTATTTTAATTTGTTTCCATATCATTCTTCTGAATTCCCTCTCAGGCATATCCAGAACCCACTCTTACTTCTCTATAAAGCCTCTGTCTGTTTCCAGCTCATTTGCATCTGATGCTCTTTTCTGCTTTTGGATGTGTTTCGATAATGTTAATTGTTTCTTATTGGGCATGACTATTCTTATTTTATTATAATTATTATTAATATGAGCTGGAGATAGGCTTCCCTTGTTGTCTGTAATGCGTATCAGGTGTTGTTACGTCTTGTCTAAGTGGTGGAATATTATGGTGTATGTTTATAGCTTGGCTATATGTCCACAATTACTCCTTCATCTTAGGTGAGTTAGGAAGGAAAAGCTCCCACCTCTAGAAAGATGTCAGATCAAAAGGACCAAAAGCTGTAGAAAGATGGCAGATCAAAAGGACCAAAAGCCTAAGTAATATAAATGGATAGGCCGAAATCACCACTTTGCAGCAGAGATGAGGCTTTGGTCAACTTTTCTGTGCTACACCACCAGTGTGTGTGCAAATAGAAGCCTCCAGCAGGTGTGAGGGTGACCCCTCTGTCAGGTCTCTCCTCTAGCCACTGCCATATAGGTGGGCAGATATATATTGGGGAGTTAATGGGAGAAAGATCTACTGCTATTTTTGTCTATGATTGACAGTTATCTGCCTGTGCTCAATGCCAATCTTGGGATGGTTGATACCTGTTCTGTTGGATTTTTATAGATTGCCTTGTGTTTGACCTGCCCAGTGAACTCAGGCAGCAGCCTAGTGATGGGTTGCCAGATTTATAGCTGGGGATTTTAATCTGTTCCCTGGGAGAGAGGTTGGATGTCCTGCCAAAGCAGAAACTGGGAGATCCACTGCTATCTGGGAGTAGGGCAGGAGGGCTTCAGATTTGTCGCAGCAGTGGTGGCGGCGGATGATGTCAAAATGTCACCGCACCTCTCCCTCTCTCTGTGTCATGGGTAAACTGACTTGCCTGATATCTGCGCTGAGATCCCACATTGCGGCAGGGAGATTTTTGGGGAGCTTATGTTGCCTTTTTACTGGAAACACCACTTTCTGAACGGGCTGGCTCCAGCCCCACCCTCCATGCTCTGTAGGGGCAGGGGCAGTCACCAGAGCTCCCTCCAGGCCATGGGGGAAAGTTTAAACATGTCAGCAATTCCTTAGTAGTGTGATTTTTCAAAAATGTGACTTTGGGAGATTGAAGCTCCAGATCTTATAATAGTTTGAAGGCTTTGGGTTTGCTATTTGAAAGTTTCATTCATGAGATGCCTCTCCCTTCTCACCGGAGATTTTCCTACCTTACTCTCCTAGTTGCAGCCAAGAACTGGAAGTCCTCCCTTTGAACTCTTAAATGAAAATATATTTTTGTTTTGTATGTGTGCATCTAATGCATTTGTTTTGCTTATTTGTGAAATATGGGCAACCACAGGAAGGAAGTAGGATAACTGTTGTTGCAGGGAAGGGATTGTAATCATTGAGATGAAACAAAGTGTATGATTTGTTGAATGTAATACTGATTATGTTGTCTGTAAACTTTCATGCAATTCACAATAAAAAAAAAAAAAAAAAAAAAAGATTTAAATTAGACACTGATTACCAAAGACCAGGTGAGTTTTGGGATGACATCACCAACATCATACAGAAAAAAAGCATTGTTGTTATTGTTAAGCACCATCTAGTCAATTACAACTCATAGTTAACCCTGTATAGGGTCTCTGGAGAGCAGGTGGTGCGTTTGAACTGTTGACTTTATGGTTAAAATTGACCTTGTTGTCTAGTGCATTATCCTGTAGTCCCACACCAGGATACCAGAAGAAAGCATAAGGTCATTAAAAATACAGGAAAGACACAACCGTTGATGGTAATAGTGGTAGAGTGCGGAGGGAAAATCATTCATGGACTAGAGGGTAAATACATGTTAACATGGGTGATGGGACAGGCAATAGGTAGGAAGAAAGAACTCAACAGAGGAAAGATGAAAGTAATGGGAGACACAGGGAGGAATGTAAGAGTTAAAGGCAATAGAGGTAAATACTGGGTTTTCCTTCTATAAAGGGATTGCAGTACATATAATGAAGCCACGTATATGACTTTTTTTCTTCCTTTTTTTTGAGTTTTTATTGTGATTTATGTGAAAATGTAAAGGGAGATCAAGAGCAGTGACAACTTAAAAGGTGGCAGAGGCAATGACATAGAGAAAGAGCAGTTGAGGACTAAAGACCCATAGACTGAGAAAGGCTGTATGCCTTGGGCAGAAGGCTGGCTTGCAAAATATGCCATTTGGAGATTAAAACACATATATATTTCTGTGTGGTTTGTGCCCCTGAAAAAATAAAAGGGGGAGGTATACATAAATACTGTTAAATAATGGTACATGGAGGGGTTTGTAATCATTGCAATGAAATAAATTATGATCTGTTGAATGAAGATCTGTTGACATGTATCATAAATTTTAACTAAAGTCACAATAAATGCTTTGAAAAGAAGATGACAAAGATGGAAGGAATACATAGAGCCACTGTACCAAAAAATAATGAGTCAATGTTCAATCATTAAAGGGAAGGTAATCAAGAACGAATGATACTGAAGGAAGAAATCCAAGATACACTAATGGCATTTGCAAACCACAAGAATCCAGGAATTAATAGAATACTAAATTGATATGTTTCAACAAACTGATACAGCACTTTAGGTCCTCACTGATCTATGAGAAGAAATTTGGAGGAATGAAGCAGATTCATGTTTGTGTCTATTCCAAAAAAGATGACCTAGAAGAATGTGGAAATTATCAAACAATATCACTAATATCACACACAAGTAAAATTTTGTTGGCTATAATTAATAAACAGTTGTAGCACTACATTGAAAATGAGCTGACACAAATTCAAGCCAGATTCAGAAGGGGACAGAGAGTGAAAGATATCATTGCTGACATAATATGGATCTTGACTAAAAATAAAGAATACTAGAAAGATGTTTGCTGGTTTTATTGACTATACAATGGCATTAGATTGGGTGAATCATAACCAACCATGGGTAACATTGTGAAGAATGAGGATTCCAGAGCACTTAATTGGATTCATGAGGAACCTCTATATAGACCAAGAAACAGGGAATGCTTAATGGTTTAAAATCAGAAAAGATATGTGTCAAGGTTGTATCCTTTCACCATTGTACAGGGTTTCCAGGGGTTGCTGGTGAGCTCAAACTGCTGACCTTTTGGTTCAAACCGACTTTGCATTCCAGCACATTAACCCATAGTGCCACACCAGGACTCCATCTTTTCACCATGCATATCCAATATTAGGAGTCCTGGTGAGGCACTGTGGGTTAATGCACTGGACTGCAAGCTCAGTTTGAACCTCAAGGTCAGTGGTTCAAGCTCACCAGCCACTCCTAGGAAATCCTATACAGGCTCAATTTGAGTTGGAATCTACTCGGTGGCATTTAACAGCAATCCAATATTATTCTGAGCAAATAATTCAAGAAGATGAACTATATGAAGAAGAACCGTAGCATCAGGATTGGAAGAAAACTCAGAAACAATCTGCCATGTGCAGATTGCTGAAAGTGAGGACAACTTGAAACATTTCTGATTAAAATCAGGGACTATAATCTTCAGTACGGATTACAACTCAATGTAAAGAAAATAAAATGCTCACAACGGAATCAATAAAAAATACAACAATTTATGAAGAAAAAAAAATGAAGTTGTCATAGATTTCATTTTTCTGGATCCACAATGAAAAATCACAGACACAGAAGTTAAGAAATAAAATGATATATTGCACTTGGAACATCTGCTATAAATTATCTCTTTAAAACATTAACAAGCAAAGATGCCACTTTGAAGACTAAGGTGCCCCTGACCCAAACTAAGGTATTTTCCATAGCTTCATATAATGTGAAAGCAAAACAATGAACAAGGAAAACCAAAGAAGAGTTAATGCTTTTAAATTAAGGTGTTGGTAAAGAACATTGCATATGCCACTACAAACAGTTCTTGGAAGTAATAGAGCCAGAATGCTTCTTGGAAGCAAAGATAGTGAGATGTAGGCTCATGTACTTAGAACATGTGATTAAGAGGGACCAGTCACTGGGTAAAGATATCATGTTTGCTTAAGTAGAGAATCAGCAAAAGATAGCATGGATTTACACAGTGGCTGCATTAAAGGGCTCAGACATAATACTAGTTAGGAGGTTGGTGAAGTACTAGTGTTTTTCTGTGTTGTGCATGGGATCTTTATGAGTCAAAACTGACAGCAAGGCACCTAACAAGAGCAACATTTTTTTTTTTTAAGTTTTTATTGTGAATTATGTGGGTTTACATGGGAGAACAGTTTTACATTCATCCTATCATAATTTGTTTCAGTGCAATGATTACAATCTCCTCCATAAATCATCAAATAACCAAAGAATACACCAAACAGCGCCCCCTCCCCCTTGCTGTCAACATACAGCCCCTCTCCCTCCTTGAGTTATGAGCCACTCCATCTGTCCACGTCTTCATGACTGGCCTCAGTGCCTCTCTGGGTAGAGTCACGCTTTATGCTCTTCTCACTTGTTGGTCCCAGGGACATCTGTTCCTGGGCTGCAAAATCAATGACTCCTCTCCTTTTGTCAAAAAACACCTACCTCTACATGTCCAACCCTCACAGTCAGTCCTGATGGCAATTATTCACTATTTTTCCACAATAGTCTTATCCCCATTTCCTTTCGACAGCTGGGTCTCAACAGATTGGTAATCATTCAGTGAAGGTTCTATCTACCCCTGCCCCCTCTGGAACTAGGCTCCCTCTTGAAAGCTTGTAAGCCAGTCACTTCTTGCCTTCATAGCCTCCCCCCTTGTTTGGGGTAACCAATGTCTAAGTAGCTCATACATGTCAACCCTGTGTACCTAGGGAGTGGTAGTGATCCTTGCTGTAAAAATTTGTTCCCTTTTTTGAGCTACTACATCCATACGTATAGGTAAAGTTAATCAGATTGTAGTGGGTTA
>NW_006408982.1:175541-180996 GCF_000296735.1 Chrysochloris asiatica
GTTCAAAGGAGTCTATTGAATGTAGTCGGACTTAGATACCAACTTCATCGCTGTTGTTCACCCCTCTTCCACTTACTGGTGACCAACGTGGACACCAGCCAGATCATATACCTGATTCTGTATTCTCCTTAAGTCATAGTCTTAGAAGGGAGTTTGCTCTGAGGTGACCCAAGCACTTGCCTTGATGGCTCCCAGACAAATAGCTTACTTGTTCTTGTATCAATCAATCATACTGCAATTCTTTTTTCTGATTTTCCCTGCTGGTCTTTCTTCAAGAATATCTTCTGTTCTTCTAGCTGCTCCAGGCTGGTCTACCTGCCCTTTCCATTGGAAATTTCCCACCTCAGACAATTCTGGATGGTATTTTGGTTTCCACCTACAGTCTTATGCAATGCACAAGCTCCACAGGTGGTCTCTTTCACTGGAAAATTTCTAAACCCCTTTAAGGTATTCCAATCAATTATAGGCTGAAGATGGGCTTACAAGCTTTCTATTGTGATGTTTCTGGCTATTCCCTTCTCCCCAACCCTCAAGTGTCTTTGTCACAATGGTAGGCAAGGGAAACCAACATTCAAAAGATAGCCAAACATCTTAACATTACTCCCCTCTTTTACCATTTCAAGCCATGCCTCAATTCCTGCATCTCCAATGTTGTGCATACATCATCATTTACTTCTGATCCACTTAGCCAAGGTGAACCTGCCTAACTGTTCTCTGATCAGCTTTGTTCTTCTATTTTCCTCCCCCTTATTGTGTATTGCCTGCCCCACAAATACCCAGCACCCAAGCTTTCCTGTGTCCGTTCCCTACCCTATGCTCTATATTCCCCTCCCTCCCTCCCTCCCTCCATGCCTCTCATCCCATACATCCCAGTGATCAGCAATTATATATATAGTTTTTTCCCCCCTTTTGGGTGGGATCATTTTTTTAGTCTTATACAACAATGGTCTTATGCAGTATGTCTACTTTTGTGACTGACTAATTTTACTCAGATAATGTCCTCAAGGTTCATCCATGTTATGCGGTGGCTTGCAGCTTCCTTGTTGTTTTTCAAGGTAGCATATTATTCCATTATGTGTATGTCTCACAGTTTGTTTATCCATTCTTCACTTGATGGACATTTAGGCTCTCTCCAACTTTTTGCTATTGCAAATAGTGCTTCTATGAACATTGGTGTGCACATATCTATTCGTCTTATGGCTCTCATTTCTTGTGGGTAAATACAAAGTAGAGGAATTGCTGGATCCTAAGGTATTTCTATTTTCAATCATCCGAGGAAGAGCCATATTGCTTTCCAGAATGGTTGAACCATTTTGCAATTCCACCAACAATGTAGAAGGGTCCCAGTATCTCCACATCCTCGCCAGTATTTATTGTCCTCTACTTTTTTAATCTATGCTCTTATTGCTGGTGAGAGAGATCTCATTGTTGTTTTGATTTGCATCCTCTGATGGCTAATGATGGTGTATATTTCTTCACGTTTGTTGGCTGCCCTGGATCTCCTCCTTGGTGAAGTGTCTGTTCATGTCGTGTGCCCATTTTTTAATTGGGTTATTTGTTTTTTTTTATTGTAGAGGTGCTGTAGTTTCCTATATATTTTAGAAATGATTCCCTTATCTGATGTGTCATTGCAAACTATTTTTTCCCATTCTGTGGGTTCCCTTTTTACTCTTTTGGTGAAGTCTTTTGATGCACATAAGTTTTTAATGTTTAGTAATGTCCCACTCATCTATTTTGTCTACTTTTGTTTGTGTACTTTTCAAAATGTTAGGTAGCCTGTGTATGCCCTGAATTAGAGCCCTCACATTTGTCCCTGGTTTTTCATTGATGACCTTCATAATTTTTGGATTTACATTTAGATCTTTAAAACATGCTGAGTTTGTTCTTGTATAAGGTTTGAGGTAAAGGTCTTGTTTCAATCTTTTGCATATCGCTTTCCAGTACTGCCAGCATCATCTGTTAATGAGACTATCTCCACCTACATAACATACCTAGGCACTTTGTTGAAAATCAGTTGGCTGTATGTGGATGGGATAATTTTCGGATTCTTGGTTCTGTTCCATTGATCAATGTATATTTCATTGTACCAGTACCAGGCTGTTTTGACCACTGCAGCCACGTAGTAAATTTTGAAATCAGGAAGTGAGAGGTCGCCAACCTTGCTCTTCTTCTTAAGCAGTGCTTTGCTTATCCTGGGTCTCTTTCCTTTCCATATATAATTTGTCATTGTCTTTTCCATCTCTTTGAAGAATGTTGTTGGAATCTGGATTGGGATTGCATTATATGTGTAAAATGCTTTGGGCAGTACTGACATTTTCATGATGTTGAGTTCCTGTCTAGGAACATAGTATGTTCTTCCACTTAGTCTCTTTTGGTTTCTTGTAGTATTGTTTTTTAATTATCTTTGTATAAGTCCTTTGTTTCTCTGGTTACCTTTATTCCTAAATATTTCATCCTTTGGGCAGCTATTGTAAATGGTATTGCTTGCCTAATGTTATTTTCAGCACTATTGTTGACACTATAGAGGAATCTAACTGATTTTTGTATGTTGGTCTTATACTCTGCCACTTTGCTGAATCTTCCAATGATGTCTAGTAGTTTTTTTTTTACTGAATCTTTTGGGGTTTTCTATGTATAGGAGCATATCGTCTGCAAATAGAGAGAGTTTTATTTCCTCTTTGACAATTTGAATGCCTTTAATTTCTCTATCATGCCATTAAGACTCCCAGCACAATATTGAGTAGCAGTGGTGACAAGTCCTTGTCTGGTTCCTGTTCACAAAGGGAAGGCTTTCAGTTTCTCTCCATTGAGAGTGATATAGGCTATTTGTTTTGTATATATGCTCTTGATTATGTTGAGAAATTTCCCTTCAATTACTACTTTGTTGAGTATTTTTATCAGGAATGAATGCTGGAATTTTTTTAATGCCTTTTCTACATCAATCAATATGATCATGTGATTCTTTTCCTTTTTCTTATTTAAATGGTGGATTATGTTGATTGTTTTTCTGATGTTGAAGCATCCTTGCATCCATTTTATGAAACCCACTTGGTCAAGATGTATTATTATTTTTTATTTTTTTGATGTGCTACTAGATTCTGTTGGCTAGGATTTTTTTGAGAATTTTTGCGTCTATGTTCATGAAGGATATGGGTCTATAATTTTCTTTCTTAGTGATGCCCATCCCTGGTTTGGGTATGAGGGTATTGCTTGCTTCAAAAAAAGTTTTAGTAAGTTTTCCAACCTCTTCTGTATTTTGGAGTAATTTGAGTAGAATTGTTAACAGTTCTTACCTGAATGTTTGGTAGAACTCAACTGTGACACCATCTGGGCCTGGACTTCTTTTGAATTTCTTCTTTTGTTATGGGTATGATTACGTTTTCTACTTCACTCTGAGTTAGTTTAGGTAGGTCGTGTTTTTCTAAAAATGTATCCATATTTATAAGTTTTCAAATTTGTTGGAGTGCAACTCTTCACAGTATTCTGTTATCATCCTTTTGATTTTGTTTGGTTCTTTTGTGACATCATCCATGTGGTTTCTACTGTGAATTATTTGTGTCTCCTTCTTTTTTTTTTCTGTAAGTTTTTCCAATGGTTTGTCAATTTTATTAATCTTTAAAGAACCAGCTTCTTGTCCTGTTGATTCTTTCTAAAGTTTTTCTGTTTCCCATCTTATTTTTTTCTGCTCTCATCTTTATTATTTCTTTTCTTTTGGTGACTGTAGGTTCCCTCTGCTGGTCTGTTTCTAATTGTTGGAGAGGCTGTGTTAATTTGTTAATTTTGGTTGTTTCCTTTTTTTGGATGTGCGCATTTATTGCAACAAATTGTCCTCTCAGCACTGCTTTCGCCGTGTCCCATAGATTTTGATATGTTGTGTTTTCATTCTCGTTTGTTTCTAGAAACTGTGAATTCACATTTTATTTCTTCTTTTACCCAGTCGCTTTTCAGCAGGGTGTTATTCAGTTTCCATATATTCGAGTTTATTTCCTTGTTCTTCTTATTGTTGATTTCTAGTTTTATGGCATTGAGGTCTGAAAATATGCTTTGTAGTACTTTGATGTTTGTAAATTTATGGAGGCTTGCTTTGTGACCTAACACATGGTCAATTCTGGAGAATGTTCCATGTGCACTGGAGAAGGAAGTATATTGTGTTGTTGTTGGTTTGAATGGTCTGTACACATCTATGAGGTCAAGTTGGTTGATTGTGTTGTTTAGTTGCTCTGTAACTTTGTTCAGTTTCTTTCTGGTTGTTCTGTCCCTTTTTGAAAGTGGTGTATTAAAATCTCCCATTATAATTTTAGATGTATCTACTTATTTCTTCAATTTTAGTAAGGTTTGTTTCATATATCTTGATGCTCTTTCATTGGGAGCATAGACATTTATTACGGTTATGTCGTCTTGCTCAATTGACCCTTTGATCATGAGATAGTGTCCTTCTTTGTTTCGTAAGCTGATTTTAGTCTTAAAGTTTACTTTATCAGATTTTAGTATTGCCACTCCTGCTTGTTTATTATTGCAATTAGCTTTGAATATTTTTTTTCCAATCTTTAGCTTTTAGTCTGGTTTTGTCTTTGTGTGTATGGTGTGTCTCTTGTAGGCAGCATATTCAAGGGTCTTGTTTTCTTATCCATTCTGCCACTCTCTGTCTCTTCACTGGTGCATTCAATCCATTGACCTTCAATGTAATTATTGATATGTATGAACTAATTGCTGCCCTTATGCTAATTTTTTGGTCATGTGGTTCTTTCCTTTGTTCTGCATGCCTTCTTGTTCTGAGTTTGTGTTTTGTGTGTTATTTCTTTTTTTAAAATTTTTTTTATTGTGAATTATATGATAGTTTGCATGGGAGTTTTACACTCATTCTATCATATATTGTTTCATTGCCATGGTTATCATCCCCTCCATGAATCATCCACCAACCATAGGATATACCCTGAAAGCCTCCCCGGTACACTCCCCCTCACAATTGCTCTCCCTCTCTGGATCTAAAGTCCCCAACTGCTCCATTGCTCCACGTCATTGTCTCTGCCTCCATCTCAGGCATCACTGCTTCTCTGGGTATGGCCCCACTCTTGGCTTTTCTCCTTTGTTGGTCCTAGGGACCTCTGCTCCTAGACTGGAAAGTTAATCACAACCTTCCTTGCTATAAAACGTCTACCTTTACATTTCCAACCCTCACAATCAGTCTTGATAACAATTATTCACTATTGTATCACAAGAGAACCATCTGCGTTTCATTTCATCAGCTCCGCCTAGACAGATTGGATACTACTCACTGGAGATTCTGCCTTCCTCCAGGGCCCCTGGCTCTAGTTTCCCTCTTCAAAGCTTGCAAGCCAGTCACTTCTTGCCTTTGTAGTCACCCCCCCCCAACCATTTTGGGTTGCCAATGTCCAAGTTGCCCATCCCTGTCTACTCTGTGTGTGGAGGGGGTGGGAATGATTCTTGCTGTAAG
>NW_006408982.1:181918-184421 GCF_000296735.1 Chrysochloris asiatica
AGATCCCTGTTGTTCCAAGGTTGTGCATACATCATTCTTTACCTCTGCCCCACTTAGCTCATTCAAACCTGCCTAATTGTTCTCCCATCTGCTTTGTTCTTCCATTCCCCTCTCCCTTCTTGTATATTGCCGCCCTCCCCAGCACCAAAACTTTCTTGTGTATAATATCTGCCCTGTGTTCCACCTTCCCCTCCCTACCCTCACCCACCCCCAAAATTCCAGTAATCAACAAACAATTCCCCCCACCCCCTTTTAGTATGGGTCTTTTTCTTAGTCTTTTACAGTAGTTGTCCTATGCAGTATTTCTCTTTTTGTGACTGACTAATTTCACTCAACATAATGCCTTCAAGGTTCATCCATGTTATGCGGTGGCTTGCCGCTTCCTTGTTATTCTTCAAGGTAGCACAATATTCTATTGTGTGAATGTACCAAAGTTTGTTTATCCATTTTTCAGTTGATGGGCGCTTTGGCTATGTCCATCTTTTTGCTATTGTAGATAGTGCTGCTATGAACTATTGGTGTGCATATATCTTCTCGTGTTGTGGCTCATTTTTCTTGTGGGTAAATACCAAGTAGAGGAATTGCTGGATCATTAGGTATTTCTATTTTCAACCTTCTGAGGAAACAGCATATTGCTTTCCAGAGAAGTTGGACCATTTTGCAGTCCCACCAGCAATGCAGGAGTGTCCCAGTCTTTCCACATCCCCACCAGCATTTATTGTCCTCCACATTTTTTATCTTTGCTGTTATTGTTTGTGTGAGATGATATCTCATTGTTGTTTTGATTTGCATCTCTCTAATGCTTAGTGATCGTGAACATTTCTTCATATGTTTGTTGGCTGCCTGGATCTCTTCCTTAGTGAAGTGTCTGTTCATGTCCTGTGCCCACTTTTTAATTGGGTTATTTGTCTTTATCTTGTAGAGGTGTTGTAATTTCCTGTATATTTCAGAAATGTGTCCCTTTTCTGATGTGTTATTGCAAAAGATTTTTATCCATTCTGTGAGTTCCTTTTTTATACTTCTGTTGAAGTCTTTTGATACACATTTTTAATTTTTAGTATGTCCCACTCATCTATTTGATCCACTTTTGTTTGTGTGGTTTTCAAAATGTTTTGTAGTCTGTGTATTCCCAGAATTAGTTCCCTCACATTTGTCCTGATTTTTTTCATTGATGACCTTCATAATTCTGGGATTCACATTTAGGTCCTTAATCCATGTAGACTTGGTTTTTGTATAAGGTGTGAGGTGAAGGTCTTGTTTCAGTCTTTTGCATATCATTGTCCAGTTCTGCGAGCACCATCTGTTGAAGAGACTATCACTTCCCCATGCAATATATTTAGATGTTTTGTCAAAAATCTGTTGGCTGTATGTAGATGCGTTAATTTTTGGATTCTCGATTCTGTTCCATTGATCTATGTACCTTTCATTATACCAGTACCAAGCTGTTTTGAGCACTGTCGCCATGTAGTAAATTTTGAAGTCCGGGAGTGAGAGGCCTCCAACCTTATTCTTATTCTTAAGCAGTGTTTTGCTTAGCCTGGGTCTCTTTCCTTTCCATATAAAGTTTGTAATTGTTTTCTCCATCTCTTTGAAGAATGTCATTGGAATCTGGATTGGGATCACAGTATTGACATTTTCACAATGTTAAGTCTTCCTATCCAGGAGCATGGTACATTCTTCCATTTTTGTAAGTCTCTTTTGGTTTCTTGTAGTAGTGTTTTGTAGGTTGCTTTGTATCAGTCCTTTGTTTCTCTGGTTACATTTATTCCTAGATATTTCATCCTTTGGGTGGCTATTGTAAATGTTATTGATTTCCTAATGTCATTTTCAACACTGTCATTTTTGGTATAGAGGAATTCAATTGATTTTGTAAGTTGATCTTATAACCTGCCACTTTTCTGAATCTTCCAATGAGGTCCTGTAGCTTTTTTACTGAGTCTTTGGGGTTTTATACGTATAGGATCATATCGTCTACAATTGGGGAGAGTTTTGCTTCCTCTTTGTCAATTTGGATGCTTTTAATTTCCCTGTCTTGCCGTATAGCTCTTGCTAAGTCATCCAGCACAATATTGAACAGGAGTGGTGACAAAGGACATCCTTGTCTGGTTCCTGTTCGCAGAGGGAAGGCTTTCAGTTTCTCTCCATTGACAGTAATGTAGGCTTTTGGTTTTGTATATATGCTCTAATTATATTGAGGAATTTCCCTTCAATTCCTATTTTATTGAGTGTTTTTTTCAGGAATGGATGTTGAATTTTGTCAAATGCATTTATTGCATCAATCGATATGATCATGTGTTTCTTTTCTTTTTTCTCATTGATCATTTTTCTAATGTTGAACAATCCTTGCATACCTGATATAAGTCCCACTAGATCATGATGTATAATCTTTTTGATGTGTTGCTGGATTTTGTTGGCTAGGATTTTGTTGAGAATTTTTTCATCTATGTTCATGAGGGATATTGGTCTATAATTTTCTTTCTTAGTGATGTCCTTCCCTGGTTTT
>NW_006408982.1:184867-187270 GCF_000296735.1 Chrysochloris asiatica
CTTTCAAAGAACCAGCTTCTTGTCCTGTTGGTTGTTTCTAGAGTTTTTCTCTTTTGTATCTCATTTATTTCTGCTCTTACCTTTACTGTTTCATTTCTTTTGGTTTCTGTATGTTCCCTCTGTTGGTCTGTTTCCAATTGTTGTAGATGCTGTGTTAATGTCTTTTTGGATGTGTGCATTTATTGCAATAAATTGTCCTCTCAGCACCTCTTTCACCGTGTCCCAAAGATTTTGGTATGTTGTGTTTCCGTTCTCATTTATTTCTAGAAACTTTGTGAATTCACGTTTGATTTATTCTACTATCCAGTCGCTTTTCAGCAGGGTGTTATTCAGTTTCCATGTATTTGACTTGATTTCCTTGGTCTTCCTATTGTTGATTTCTAATTAAATAGCATTGTGGTCTGAGAAGATGCTTTGTAGTATTTTGATATTTCTAAATTTATGGAGATTTTTTTGTGGTCTAAAATATGTTCTATTTCGGAGAATGTTCCATGTGCACTGGAAAAGAATGTGCATTTGCAGTTGTTGAGTTAAATGCTCTGTACACATCTATGAGGTCCAGTTGGCTGATTGTGTTATTTATGTTCTGTGTCTTTGTCAAGTTTCTTTTTGGTTGTTCTATCCATTTTTGAAAGTGGTGTATTAAAATCCCCCACTATTATTGTAGATTCATCTATTTCTTTCTTCAAATTCATTATAGTTTGTTTTATATATTTTGGAGCTCTTTGATTGGGAACATAGATATTTATTATGGTTATTTCATCTTGTTCAATTGAACCTTTATTCATGAGATAATGTCCATTGTTATCTATTATGCTGTTTTTTACCTTGAAGTTTATTTTATCAGAGATTAGTAGGGCCACTCCTGTTCGCTTTTTATTGCAGTTAGCTTGGTATATTTTTTTCCATCCTTTGACTTTTAATCTGTTTTTGTCTCTGTGTGTGAGATGGGTCTTTTGAAGATAGTATATTGAAGGATCTTGTTTTCTTATCCATTCTGCCACCGTCCGTCTCTTAACAGGTGCATTTAATCTATTTACATTCAGTGTAATTATCAATAGGTATTAATTGCTGCCATTATGTTTGTTTTTTTGTGGTGTTGCTGCTTCTTTGTTCTGTTTGTCTTCCTTTGTTTAGTTCATGATTTTTTTTTGCTCTTTCTTGTGAGCTTCCTCATAGTTTTAATGTTTTTATGTTCTTCATGGATTTTCATTCACTTGGTATGTTGTGAAGTGTTAATTTTATTTGAGGTTGTCTTATAGTCCATTAACTTTTCTCTCCATTTAGTACAGTCTATTTTATCCTGTAATCGACCTGATCTTCTCACTATCTGGATCTTTGCGCCTACGTGTTTACCTTCTTTTACATTGCACTTGTTTTGATCATAGACTGACCTCCCAGATTCTCTGAGTTTGTTCTTATAGTTTTGTTCTGTTAACAACACTTCTTTTTGTTGACTTAATTCAGGGAGGTGTTGCCACGTACGTCAATCCCTGGCTGTTGTCTTTTATTGTTGGTTCTCAGTCCACAGAATTCCCTTTAGGATGTTTTGTAGTGCAAGGTTGGCTTTGACAAAATCCCTTAGCTTCTGTGTATCCTGGAATGTTTTGATTACACTATCATATTTGATTGATAGTTTTGTTGGATAAAGCATTCTTGGTTGGCAATTTTTGTCTTTCAGAGTTTTATATATATCTCTCCATTGTCTTCTTGCTTTCATGGTTTCTGCTGAGAGATGCGAGCTTAATTTTACTTGCTTGCCTTTGTATGTGACACTTCTGCTTTCCCTGGCTGCTTTCAGAAATGTCTCCTTATCTTTGAGTTTGGAGAGCTTGACTATGATATGTTTTGGTGATTTTCTTTTGGTGTGTACCCTTCCTGGAGTTCGTTGAGCTTCTTGAATGTTTATCTTTTCACTTTTCAGGATGTTAGAGAAATTTTCTTTTAGCAGTTCTTCAACTATTTCCTCTGTGGAGTTGTGTGATTCTTCTTGTTCTGGAATGCTCATAATTCTTAAGTTATTCCTCTTCATGCTGTCCAACATGAATCTTAGATCGTCCTCCGAATTTTTTTTATCATTTTTTGTGTTTGTTCTTCTATTTTAGTGGTATTGAGAGATTTTTCTTCCAACTCACTGGTTCTGCCTTCCATCTCATCTGTTCTACTTTCTGCCCTTTCAGAGTGTTCTCTATTTCTGTTATTTTGGTATTGATCATTTGGACCTCTTTCTGTAGGTTTTGAATTGTTTCCAATGCTGTATCTATCTCATTTGATTGTTCCTGTAGCACTGCCCTGACTTCTTCCTTATTTTTCTCCAAGTCCATTGTAAAGTTTTTTGAAACATTTTATAATCATTTTTCTGAATTCTTTCTCAGGCATTTCCAAGGCCTTCTCTCCTTCCAG
>NW_006408982.1:187970-189506 GCF_000296735.1 Chrysochloris asiatica
GCGGGAGAAAGATGAGGCATTCTGCTCCCGTAAAGATTTACAGCCTCGGAAACCCTGTACAGGGTCGCTATGGGTCGGATCCGACTCGACGGCACTTAACAACAACAACAACAACAGCTTAATATGAGTATGACTTTAATGTCCTCTCTCTAAGTTCCTGCCTTCAAAGCTGCCTGAGAGCATCCAAGTTGCCAGAGTTGGTTGCTATGCTATACCTCAGGCTCCAATCCAACCTTTGGTCTGTTTTTCCTTTAAAGTCTCTTTCCCTCCCTTCAGCCCTCTCCTTCTCTTTCCTGTGATAAAAAAAAACAGATCAAAAAAGAAACAGATAATAAAAGTTCAGGGTTTCCACTTTGTCTGAGTATCTGTGCACATGCTTGACATAGAACCCACCAGCGGTGAGGGTGGGGTGTGGCCATTTGGCTCAGGCTCTCCCTCTATTCACCAGAATGGAGGTGAGCAAACAGTGAGTGTGCCAATTACCAGATACCAAAGAAAAAAAGAAAATCAGAACAAAGCAAAACTGACAAAGTATATTGTCCACCTTTGTCCCAAGGTTCCCCATGGGTGTTTTTCTGTGGTGTTTCTGCTCCCCTTGTTTCGTCTTGCCGCTTGGTGTTGCCCAGGATGTTGGCTTGGGCCTCTGAGCCTGGCCGGTGATTCAAAAGTATGTGATTTTTTACTTAAGCTCCAAACTGCATAAGGTATAAGCCTTCAAACATTAAAAATATTCCTATCTCTGTGGTTCCGAGTTTTGGAGCTCAGCCCTGGATGTGCTTTGCCTGGTATTCTGTGTTATTGCTGACGGCGAACTTCATTGCACCTCCACCCTAGCCTCCATCATGCCCCGCTGTGTACTATTTCTTGTAGGTTTCATCTTAGATTTCATGTTTGCTTGTTCTGCTTGGAGTTCATTTTCATGATAAGTTGTAAAGTATTAACTTTCTTTGGGGTTACCTTATAGTCTATTAACTTTTCTCTGCATTTAAGAGATCTATTCTATCCTGTGGTTACGAATCAGGCTTCGAACCTTAAAGTCAGCGGTTTGAAACTACCAGCCATTCCACGGGAGAAAGATGAGGCTTTCTACTCCTGTAAAGATTTACACCCTCGGAAACCCTGCACAGGGTCGTTATGGGTCTCAACCGACTCGACGGCACTTAACAACAACAACAACATTCTATCCTGTAATCTACTTGATATACTCACCACCTGAATCCTTGTTGCTATGTTTTCTGTTCTTTGACATTGACATAATTTTGGTCTTTGTTTGACCTCCAGCTCCTTTGAATTTGTTGTTGCAGTTTAATTCTTCTCTGGACTTTGCTACTGGTCGAATGAGTTCTAAGTGGTGTTGCCATGCCTGTCAATCTCTGGTTGTCTGTTCTTGTTGGTTTTCAATCCAAGGAACTCCCTTTAGGATGTTTTGAAGTGCTGGTTTGGTTTTGACAAAATTTTTAGATTCTGTTTATCCTGAAATATTTTAATTGCACCGTCATATTTGATTGATAGTTTTGCTGGATAGATGATTCTTGG
>NW_006408982.1:190111-192569 GCF_000296735.1 Chrysochloris asiatica
CCTCAATGGAAATGCAGATGGCATCCCTCTTTCAGGTGGGTCTTCGGTGAACCATTGCCTTCTTGCCTTCATGGTCTGTGCTGAATAATCAGAGCCTTATCTGATTTGCTTGCCTTTGTAAATGACACTTATCTTCTCCCTGGCTGCTTTTAGGATTCTCTCCTTGTCTTTGATTTTGGAGAGCTTGATTATTATATATCTTGGTGGCTTTCTTTTGGGGGTCTATCCTTCTTGGGGTACGTTCAGCTTCTTGAATGTTTATCTTCTCATTTTTCAAGGTGTTAGGGAAATTTTCTTCAAGATGCTTTTCAACTATCTCCTCTGTGGACTTCTCTGATTCTTTCTGTTCTGGAATGCCAGTAATTCTTAAGTTGTTCCTCTTCATGTTATCCAGCATAAATCTTAGAATCTTTTCAGATTTTTTATCCTTTTTTCTGCATGCTCTTCTATCTTAGCAGTATTGAGAGATTTGTCTTCCAGCTCGCTAATTCTGAATTCCATCTCTTCTATTCTGCTGTTTTCCCCTTTCAGTGTAGTGTCCATTTCTGATATTTTATTATTAATCATCTGGACCTCTTTGCTGGTTTTGAGTTGTTTCCAATGCTGTATCAATCTTGTTTGAGTGCTCTTGTAGTACTTTCCTGTCTTCTTCCTTGTTTTCCTGCACTCTTTTTCAGAGCACTTGAATTTGTTTCCATATCATTCTTCTGATTTCTATCTCAGTCAAATCCAAAACCTGCTCTTCCTCTTCTGGGGAGCCTTTGTCTGTTTCTGGCACATTTTCCTCAATTAATCTTTTCTATTTTGGTACATGTTTTGAGATCGTTTGTTGTGTTTGAGGTCTTTTGTTTATCATTTCCAGTAGTTGTGTGGTTTTTTTTTTTTTTTTTTAATGCTTAAATAGAGTTTTTTGTTGTGCTATTAAGCTTACTGGGTTTCTCCTGGTGGATATGATCAGGAGATAGGCTTACCTTTTCATGTATAATGTTTAGGAGCTGTTATTGGCTCTTGTCTCCGTGGTGGAATATTATGGGGTTTGCTTGTAGTTTCGCAATAGGGGCACGATTGCTGACTCTTCTTGGGTAATGTAGGGAATAAAAACTCCGACCTCCAGGAAGAAATGTGTGAACAAAAGTCCCAATAGTAGAATCAATCCAAAAACAAAGACAATAACCTCCAATTTGAAACAAAAATAAATCTGTGGCCGACTGTCGAGTTGCCTTGCTACATAGGCAGTGTGTGTACACCATAGAAATCCCCAGTAGTGGGTGGGGTGTCCACTCTTTCAGGCCACTCCACTAGTCACCACTGTAGAGGTGCAGAGATAGATATTGAGAAGTTAATGGGAGATACATTGTTTACTATTTTTGTCTCTGAAGGTCAGTTAAGTATCTGACTGTGCACAGTGTAATTCTTGAAATAGTTGTGTCTTTTTATGGTTGGGTTTTGCAGATTGTTCACATGATTTGTCTGTCAGGCCAAACCTGCTTTTTTTTTTTTTTTTCTTTCTGAGTAGGTAGGAGTTAATGATCCCACACAAGTTAACTTTAGGGCTGGGACCCACAGGCAGAAGTCAAAATCAGCAGCCAAAGGATTTGCCTTTGGACCGATGGGGCGCTTTCTCTCTGTGCTATGGGAAAACTATGATCTCAATGCTAGACTTTCTTGGGGTATGCACCCATCCACCTGAAGGCATTCAGGCTGGCCAAAAAGGCATGACAGGGAAGAGGAGAAAAAAACAAACAAACATGTAGAATCACTCCATACCTCCTTTTGCACATGTCGCTCTGCTGCTTTTAGCGCTGGTTCAGTTCCCTGTGCCAGTCTGGCTATATGCTTGCAATCTGACATCCACCCAGGAGGGATGCCTGCAGAGGGAGTCTTGTGTCTTGACTGATTTATAATACAAAATGTTTTCCTTTATACCATGATTTTTTTTTTTCTTATTGGCAGTTATGGGAAACTGATGCCTTGACCCTTATGGTAGATCCAGAGCTCTGGTGCTGTTTCATGAGAGCCGTGTCTCTGCATTTTCAGGCCTTCCCCTACAGAGTCTGTCCTACCTGACTTTGCTCTGCTGCTACCAAACCAGAAGACCAAGAGCAACACTTTTAAAAAAAATTCACTGTACCCAGTTGTTAATGATTAGCTTCCATGAGTGAAAAAAATCCTTGTTGTAAATATCAATCACCTAATTGGAAAAATGTGGTAATAAAATTTGCTAAATATTGAAATTCTACTAAATGAGAACTGTTTTCCCTTTGACTTTGTCTATCATATCAGAGAAACATGTTCTCAAGATATTTGTGTCTGCTCCCCCATCCAAAAAAAAAAAAAAAAAAAACAATATCGAGAGAAACACTGTAAACTGATGATATATGGAGGGGATAATAATCAATGTAATGAAACAAGTGTAATGAAACAAGCTATATGAATGGCTGAATGTGAAGCTGATGAT
>NW_006408982.1:192730-193238 GCF_000296735.1 Chrysochloris asiatica
GGCTTACAAGCTTTCAAGAGGGAGCCTAGATCCAGAGGGCGTGGAGGAAGGTAGAATCTCCAGTGAGTAGTATTCAATCTGTCTGGGCAGGGCAGATGAAAGGAAATGCAGATAGGACTCTTGTGATACAATAGTGAATAATTGTTATCAGGATTGATTGTGAGGGTTGGAAATGTAAAGGTAAATGTAAAGGTAGCAAAAGGAGGGGAGTGATTAACTTTGCAGTCTAGGAGCAGAGGTCCCTGGGACCATCAATGGAGAAGAGTGGAGAGCGGGACCCTACCCAGAGAAGCAGTGATGCCAGAGACAGAGGCAGAGAGGATGGCCTGGAGAGATGGAGAGATGGAGCGGCTGGGGACCTTAGACCCAGAAAGGGAGAGAGGCTGTGTATTGATGACCTAGGGGCAGGCTTGCAGGATATGCCCTTTGGTTGGTTGATGATGATTGGAGGGTATTGTAACCATGGCAGTGAAATGATATACAATAGGATGAATGTAAAGCTAATGTT
>NW_006408982.1:193793-202750 GCF_000296735.1 Chrysochloris asiatica
AAATAATGAAAATAAAAATATAACCTAATATGAAAAAATGTTAGTGAGCTATCACCATCAAGTAAATGAGTTTTGTTACATAAAATTTTGAAGAAAGGTGAATAGCCACAAAACAAGTTAGTCGTTATAACTAGAGAAAATAAATCAGAAAACCTAGGATTTGGGGTGTCTATTATATCTTTAAACGGAGGCCTGACATGGCGCTGTGGGTTAATGTGCCAGACTGCAAAGCCATTTGAATTGCAAGGTCGGTAGTTCGAGCTCACCAACTGCTCCTCAGAAACCCTATACAGGATTGCTATGGGTTGGAACTGACTCGATGGCACTTAGCAACAACAAATTACATCTTTAAACTGCATTTAATTCTTGTCTGTCTACGTCTATACCTATAGTCTTCTACAATGAGAATTTATTTTATTTATTTTTATAATAATGCCCCTAAGCACATGTATATATTCACTAGACTCTACTTTCTAAGGCTAGAAAGGGGATTCATGCAGTCTGGAATGATTTTCAAGGACAAATATTGAGATGAATTGATTTTCTGTTAAACCTGTTACCTCAAACTTCAATTAGCTTCAAATATTTCTCATTTAACTCCTTCATGGAATCGGTTGCCTAGTCCTGTCAATTCTCCCTTCAGGGTTTCTTATATTTGTCGAGGTCCTATGTCGGGGTCCCGCCTCGACGAGAAAGTGTGGGTGTCATGAAGAAGGGAGATCTGGTGATGAAAGTGATAGAGAAAGAGAGAGACGAAATATATACAAAAAAGACAGACACACAGATATGATGCAAGCTGGCAGATAGACAGATCTGCAAATATATTGCCTAGCATTGCCCAACATTGCATAGCATTGCATGCAGAATTCACTCTACATCAGCCTTTTATTCTCTTTTTTAGGGAGTGATTTTTTACAAAGGAAGGATGTAATTCACTCAGGGAGGATGTCACAAAGGGAGGATGTGATTAAGATAGGATACGGAACTGAAATGTGATTAATCATTCAAAACAGGACATAATGATTTACAGGAACAACTTTTAAGATATTTTCATAGTTTTTCTTAACAATCTAACATTTTTATTTTTACAGAAAATAAAGGTTCAATCAAGCTTTTATATATTAACTTTTAGGCTTAAATGATCTAGAGTAGCAACGTGCGGTTTCTTAAGGATACATAACAAAAAGCAAGGTTCCTGAAAGGAGCCAAGCTGTCTCTGTACACTTTGCAAACTTTTGTTTGTGAGCAAGATCTCAGGCACCGGGCTTCATTTATCTATAAATAAAATGCTACATTGTTCTTAATAATCCTATATACTTTCAGGAGGAAGGAGAGCATCTGGGTTAAACTGATTAAATTCAGAGGTGGTTTAATGGGGCTGCCACTGATCAACCCAGGGTCTGTGTATGCTGTCCCCAGCATATATTGATCCCTTGCTTTCCATTCCCATTGTCACTGTCCTTAGCTCACGTTCTTATTACTTCTACCCTAGATCATTTACAACAGCTTTCTGTTCTTCCCCTTACAATACTTCTTTCATACTGACATCATTATTGTTTCCATAAATCTTTAGTCTGGAAACATTGCTCTACTGTTCAGTAAATAGCAGCTGTCACCTAAATGCCTAGTATAACAGTCAAAGCCCTCATCAATATGATACCAGTTTATCTCTCTACTAGTACCTCCTCTCTGCCATTCTGTCTCAGGGCTGTTCCAAATGAATTAGCTTGTAGTAATCGTTACTGCAGACAAAGTGATGAAGTTAATAGAACCTTCTTGGTAATCAACTTGATCTAGATTTGATTCTTGATTCTACTACCCATTTGCTGTGTGATTTGTGAAAGCTACCTACCTGTTTAAATCAGTTTGCCAGCTTCTACACTGACAGATTCAGAATCAGACATTATGAGGGGACCCAGGAATCTGAATTTTCAATCAATTTTCCAGGTGTCTCTGTTGTAGCTATTCTGCATATAAAACTGTGATTGGATAATTTTTAATTTACCTTCGTTTCCTGAGTCTATGGTTCTATGAAGTATATATGGAGCTCAGTTCTTTCCTGTGCATGTGCTTTACCATGAGTCTTTTGGGTGGCTCAGGTAGAACCCACATGCTTCATTATAACACAGTCCTCAATAGCATGACATACAGAAAGAAGTGTGTATATTTTGACCTAAATCAAAAACCAAAATGATCTTATTATAAAGCTATAGATTGTTCTATGGTAGTGAATAATTCTACAGATTTCTGTAACATAGTAAGCACTACAAAAAAAAAAAAAAAATGTATTCCAGCTAAGGTAAGTAGTTTTCTAAAAACAATTTCCTGCATATTCTTCAGTATACGAGGTAGACAAACTTTGTATGAAATACAAAACACAAAAGGACAATTTATGTGTGTGTAAGCAATTGAAGATGGTTGTTTTTGTTGTGTGCCATCATGTCAATTCTGACTCATAGTGACACTAAAGGACAAATTAGAACTACCTCATACCATTTCCTAGGCTGCAGTTATTACAGGATCAGGTTACCATGTCTTTTTCCCTTGAAGCAGAGTGGCTGGTGGGATGGAATGCCCACCTTTTGTTAGCACTGAAGTGCTTAACTATAATCTTACCCCAAAACCACTGCCATCTAATTCATAACAACCCTATACAGGGTTTCTGAAACTGTACATCTTTATGGGAGCAGACTGTCTCATCTTTCTCCCTTGCAACTGAAGATGGGTTTTAATCACTGATCTTGTGATTATCAGCCCAATGCATAATCCAAAGCACCACCAGGGCTCTTTATTGCTCCACCAGGGCTTCTAAACTGCAGATTGCTGTTGTTGTTAAATGTCATTGAGTTGGTTCTGATTCATAGCCACCCTGTATAGGGTTTTCAAGAAATGGGTTGTTGTTGATAGGTGCCATTTAGTTGGCACTGACTCATAGCAACCTTATGAACAGCAGAACGAAACATTGCCTGATCCTGGGACAACCTCACTATTGTTGCCATGCTTGAGCCCATTGATGATGCCTCTTTGCCAATCCATCTTGCTGCGGGTCTTCCTCTTTTTCTCTGACCCTCCACCCTAGCAAACATAATATCCTTGTCCAGTAACTGGTCCGTCCTGACAATATGTCCAAAGTATGAGAGATGAAGTTTGAACATCCTGGCCTCCAAGTATCACTCTGGCTGCACCTCTTCTAAAACATATCTATTGGTTCTTTTGGCAGCCCATGGCACTTTCAATATTCTCCTCCAAAACCATAAATCAAAAGCATCAATTCTTCTATGGTCTCCCCTATTCACTGTCCAGCTTTCGCATGCATATGTGGTTATTGACAATACCATGGCTTGGGTCAGGTGCACCTTAGTCCTCAAGCTGACATCTCTGAACTTCAACACTCTAAAAAGATCTTGTGCAGCAAATTTGCCTATTGCAAAATGTCGTTTGATTTCTTGATTGCTGCCTCCATGAGGGTTGATAGTTGATCCAAAAAGAATGAAGTCCTTGATAACTTCAATCTTTTCTCCATTGATAAGAATGTTGTTTATTGGTCCAGTGGTGAGGATTTTTGTTTTCTTTACATTGAGATGCAACCCATACCAAAGGGTTTAATCTTCATCAGTAAGTATTTTAAGTCCTCTTTACTTTCAGCAAGCCAGGCTGAGATAGCTGCATAAATTGTTAATCACTCTTCCTCCACTCCTGATGCCATATTTTTCTTCATATAACCCAGCCTCTCAGATTATTTGTTCAGCATACAGGTTGAATAAATTTGGTGAAAGAATACAACCTTGTCTCACATATGTCTTAATTTCAAACCTTTCAGTGTTCCCATGTTCTGTTCGAACAACTGCCTCTTGATCCAGGTACAGATTCCTCATGAACACAATTAAGTGTTCCTGAATATTCATACATCGCAATGTTGTCCATACCTTGTCATAATCCACAAAATTGAATACCTTTACATAGTCAGTAAAGCACAGGTAAACATTTTTCTGATACTCTCTGCTTTCAGCCAAGATCCATGGGACATCAGCAATGATATCCCTCATTCCATGGACTCCTCTGAATCTGACTTGAACCTTTGGAAGTTCTCTGTCAATGTAAGCTTACAGCCATTTCTGTATTACCTTTAGTAAAACTTTACTTGCAAGGGATATCAAAGAGATTGTCTGATGATTTCTGCATTCCATTGAATCACCTCTCTTTGGAATGGGCACAAATAGGGATCTCTTGCAATCAGTCACCCAGATAGTTGTCTTCCAAATTATTTGGCAGAGATGATGTATAATGGAAAAGCTCCATATCATCAATCAAAACAAGGCCAGAGGCAGATTGTGGAACAGACCATCAATTACTCACAAGCAAATTCAAACTGAAGCTGAAGGAAATGAAAACAAGTCCACGAGAACCAAAATATGACCTTGAATTTATCCCAAACGAATTTAGAGATCATCTGAAGAACAGATTTGAGACACTAAACACTAATGACCGAAGACCAGAAGTGTTGTGGATGACATCAAGAGCATCATACATGAAGAAAGCAAAAAGTCATTAAGAAGACAAGAAAAAAGGAAATGTTCAAAATGGATGTCAGAAGAGACACTGAAACTGCTGTCCAGCATAGAGATGCTAAAGCAAATGGAAGAAATGAGGAGGTACAGGAACTGAAGAGAAATTTTCAAAGAGCAGCTTGAGAAAATAAAGCCAAATCTTACGACAAAATGTGCAAAGATCTGGAACCAGAAAATCAAAAAGGAAGAACACACTCAGCATTTCTCAAGCTGGGGGAACTAAAGAAAAAATTCAAGTCTTGACTTTCATTATTCAAAGATTCTCTGGGAAAATTATTGAATGGTGCAGAAAGCATCAAGAGAAGATGGAAAGAATACAGAGAGTCACTGTACCAAAGGAAATGGTTAATGTCCAACTGTTTCGAGAGGTAGCATATGATCAAGAGCAAATGATACTGAAGGAGGAAGTCCAAGGTGCATTAAAGAAATTGGCAAAGAACAAGGCACCAGGAATTGATGGAATAAAAATTGAAATATTTCAAGAAAGTAAGGCGGCAGAGGAGGCACTCATCTCTGCCATGAAGTAGTGGGTTAGAAATTCCGACTTTGTGAACCTTGCAGTTAGTAGTCCAATGTTTTTCATACAGTGCCACACCGAGACTTTCTGTGCAAATTTGTCGTTGCTGTTGTTAAGTGCCATCTAATCAGTTCTGACTCACAGCGACACTGTATAGGGTTTCTGAGTAGCACCTGGTGAGCTTGAAACCCCAACCTTGCTGTTGAAACAGACCTTGAAGCCAAATGCTTATCCCATAGTGTCATACCAGCTTAGTTACACATAATTCATTTGGATTTGTCAGGTACCCTTTAAAGGGGGGAGGGAACCACACCATAATATGATATTATAAAATTCTTATTCCCCTAAATAAGCCAGCCTTTTTTGAAGCGCAAGAGGTATTTGAAACAGAGCTAAAGAGTATTTGAGGTAAAGGAAATGTCAGAGTAAATTGAGGTGTGGAGAGCTTTAACATTCAAAGAATAATCTGAGGAAAAAATGAAAAAAAGAGACATGAGGATATAACCATTGCAGATTTGGCAAGGACCTTGGGCCTCTGCAGATGCCTCTCTTATCACTCTTCCCATGGTTTACTATTATACAGATGTGATTTCTGCATTAAATAAAGAACTTTACAAGAACACACAGAGTACCTAAGTGTGTCTATTCCTGTTCTCTAATACTTCTACCTTCATTATTATGGTCCCATTGTGTTCATTATTGAGAGTTTACATTAATTTCTTACTGTGTAATTAAAATTATTGCCAAGTTGGGGGGACTGGTGAAGTTGGATTTCTGTATTAAATATTCTTTTCTTATTTTTGTGTTCTTTTTGGTTTCTCAGTTATTCCATCTATTAGGCATTTACGCTTCCATAGTGATAGAATCAGAGTATCAGAAAAGTCAATAGATTAGCATCTGCAACAAGTAGAAACCTAATATTTATAAATCTAAGATGTTTGTTTTGTGTGGAAGAGCAATGAGATAATGTAGTGGATAATATATTCTCTTGATACATCTGAAGCACCAGTTAGGCTTATCAGATATATAAAAGAGAGGAAACATTTGATACTGCTTCTTTCACTGTTTGAATTTTGTAAAAATAATTTTTAATCACATCTTTTCCATCAGATGAGCCTTTTCATTTAAAATATTTCATGAGAGCAAATTATGGTTACAAGAACTTAGAAAAATAACTCAGATATTTATATTATGTATGTCCACATTTGTTATTTAGAGGCTCCATTTTAAAGAGACCAGGGGAAAATATCTTACCTTATAAATTAATGAGTAGGATTACAGATAAGGTAACATATGCTTCAAAGCAAATTTATAAAGCAAAAATTATGAACGGTGACTCTACAAAATGTTTTTTTTCCTAATTTTGTGGTTGTTTTCTGAAAACATAATGCCTTCGAAACAAGAAAGACATTAAAATATTAAGTAGTTGTATGAACACAATATTTTCTCTATTAACTTTAAAGATTTGAAGATGAGAAGCTGACATCACAGTATTCAAAGGTATTCAAAAATATTGTTTTGGGACTTCCAGTTCATACATGCAATAGATTTATTACAAACAAAACAAACATGTTTATACATATCTCTGCAGTAAGTGTGTGGATGTGGACAAGTTCCCTCAACAATGCACTTGCTTTTTTGTCTCATTTGGGTGTGTTCAAAAGACTGATATTTCTTGTACCATGGGGAAAATCAAGAATATTTTGAAGTCAGAGCTAAAATGAAATTTTTAACAAAATTCTAATAGACATCTTTCCAAATCATTGAAGCTTTACAACAAGTTTATGGGAATGTTTCCCCATCTAAAAAAAAAAAAAAAATCACAATTTTTAGATGGATCAAGCATGTTAAGAAAGGTTGGAAAGACCTCAAAGGTGAGCCAAGACAGGGAATAGGGTCTACCTGGATGAGTGAAGAAATTGGCTGAAATCCAGACTCTGGTAGATGAAGACTATAGAATTGCTGCTGATGCAATAGCTACTGAAGTTGGGATCTCACATGGTTCAGCATTTTCAGTTTCAGGTGAGCATCTGGGCCTCAGCAAGCTTTCAACTTGATGAGTGCCAAAAGCATTGCACAAAGATGACTTAGCTCAAAGAGTAAGCAAGATATAAACTAATGAGAATGATTTTGTAGAATACATTGTAACTGAGATCAAGTCTTGAATTTACCAGTATGATCCAGAGAACGCGGTCCAATTAAAATAGTAACTTCCAAGGGGTTCTGTTGGACATGTTACATTTAATGCAGAAAGGTCAGCTCTGAAGGTTATAGCAAATGTTGTTGGAATTCCAACTGGGCAAGCTTGATAGATTTTCTTGAAGGATACAGGACAATCATGAAGTCTTACTAGGAAAATTGAAAACTACATTGGTGACAAAAAGACCAGGAAATGCTTGGAGAATCTTTTTCTATCATGTCTAGGCATGTGCTCATGCTTTGATGGTAGCAGGGGCTGTCCTACCAGAATTTCACTGGAAAACCTTACCTCATCCATGCTACAGCTCTGTGGTTGCCTCGTCAGACTTCCTTTTGTTCCCCAAACTGAAAGAACATTAAAAGAAACACAATTTGAGTACCTTGACAATGTCTAAACTGCCATTTTGACATGATGTAAATTGAAGCACACAGAATTCTTCAGGGAAGGGTAGTTCTTGTTGTTTGGGGCTGTCAAGTCAGTTCCAACTCATAGCAACTCTTTGCACTACAGAATGAAACACTACCCGAACCTACACCACCCTCATACTTATTACTTTTGTGCCAATTGCTGCTATCATTGGGACAGTTCATTTCATTGGGGGTCTTCTTTTTTGCTGACCCTTAACTTAGCCAAGCATGATGCTATTCTCCAGGCACTGGTTCATCCTGAAGCATGTTTCATGAAGTCTGGCCATCCTGGCTTTTATGGAGCATTCTGGCTGTTCTTCTTCCAACACAGCTCTATTAATTCTTTTGGTGCTTTTCATATTCTCCTCAAACCCCATAGCTCAAATGCATCAATTCTTTGATTGTCTTCCATATTCACTGTCCAGTTTTCTTCACATGCATATGAGGTTATTAAAAATGCTATTGCTTGGTTCCAATATGGCAGGTTAGCCAGGGAAGTAAGGTAGGGACAGGGCTCCAGGGAAAAATGAGTGGGACCTCACCAAGGAAACGTTCATATACCAGTCCCGTGGCTTTTAAACAATCACAAAGTCTCCTGAACTCACATTTTTGAGAAATCACGCTAATAAGGATAAAGAAAGACACATATTTTGGGACTCTTGCCTGCGGGTCAGCGGGTTGCTCTAGCGACTGCAGAGTTTAGAGGGTGGGGCCAGGGCCAGCCAGTTCGGAAAGCAGTGTCTCCAGCGGGGGGGGGGGGGAAGAAGGACAAGAGGCGACCTAGCTTACCCTCCCCCCAAGTCTCTCCGCCCTGTCTTGGTAACCCAATAAAAATCGGCTGGGTGCAGCTCACCCACACATGGAGAGTGTGAGACAGTTGGCAGCAGCTCTTTGCCATCATCCATCATCCCCCATCTAAGCCCTCTGCCCCGACTACTAGCTAGCAGCGGGGATACTTTAGCAGCTGTGCTGGTGGGACAATGAACAGAAAAAGTTAACCAAACCCATATATCTGCTCCAATGTGGTGACTTCTGTCCACGCATTTCTATTATTTCAGCTTTTAGTCCTCTGGATTGCACATTCCTCCTGGAGGTGGGAACTTACCTTCCCTACTTCCCATAAGAAGAAGCAGCAATCGTGGCCATAGAGCCAAGCTACAACATAACACTCCACCACTTAGACAAGACCCAACAACATCTGCTACGCATTACAGATGAAAAGGGAAGCCCATCTCCTGATCATATTAATAATAATAATAATAATA
>NW_006408982.1:211836-213539 GCF_000296735.1 Chrysochloris asiatica
AGGATGCCAGGTAAATTACAGGTTACAATGGAGTATCCTAAATGCAGAGAAAAGTTAGTAGACTACAAGGTAACCCCAAAGAAAGCTAACACGCCACAACATATCATAAAAACGAATTCCCAAGGAGAACAAGCGAACACAGAAACTAGGAGGAAACTGGCCAAAAACAAATCAGAAGACATATAACCAACACAAGAAAGAAAGCTGAACCAAAGAACGATCAGCATCACCAAAAAAGTAACATAATGACAGCAATCAGTTCGTACTTATCGATAATTGCATTGAATGTCAATGGATTGAATGCACCAGTGAAGAGACAAAGAGTGGCAGAATGGATAAGAAAACAAGATGCATCAATATGCTACCTGCAAGAGACACACCTCACATAAAAAGACAAAAGCAGAATAAAAGTTAAAGGATGGAAGAAAATTTACAAAGCCAATTGTAACACTAGACAAGCAGGGGTCACTATATTAATCTCCAACAAATAAATTTAAGATGAGAACCAGCATAAGAGACAAAGAAGGACACTATCTCATGATCAAAGGGTCAATCGAGCAAGCCGACATAAATATAATAAACATATATGGTCCCCATGAAAGAGCACCAAGATACATGAAACAAACCTTAATGGAATTGAAGAAGAAAATAGATAATTCCACAATTATAGTGGGAGATTTCAACACACCACTCTGGAAAATGGATAGAACAACCAGAAAGAAACTCGACAATGCTACAGAGGAACTTAACAACACAACCAAACAACTTGAACTCATAGATGTATACAGAGCATTCTATCCAACAATGGCACAATACACATTCTTCTCCAGTGCACATGGAACATTTTACAGAATTGAACACGTGTTAGGACACAAAACAAGCCTCCATAAATTCACAACAATCAAAATTCTACAGAGCATCTTCTCAGACCACAATGCCATAAAACTAGAAATCAACAATAAGAAGGCCAAATCAATAAAATAGAAGACATGGAAACTGAACAACACCCTGCTGAAAAGCGACTGGGTAAAAGAAGAAATTAAACGTGAATTCACAAAGTTTCTGGAAATAAATGAGAGTGAAAACACAACATATCAAATTCTTTGGGACACGGAGAAAGCAGTTCTGAGAGGACAATTTATTGCGATAAATGCACACATCCAAAAAGAGCAAAATCAACACATTAACACTGCATCTTCAACAATTAGAAGCAGATCAGCAGAGGGAACATACAGTCTCTAAAAGAAGGGAAATAACAAAGATAAGAGCAGAAATAAATGAGATGGAAAACCAAAAAACTATAGAAAGAATCAACAAGACAAGAACCTGGTTCTTTGAAAAGATTAATAAAATTGACAACCCATTGGCAAAACTAACTAAAGAAAAGAGGTATAGGACACAAATAAATCGCATTAGAAACCCCATAGGGGAAGTCACAACAGAACCAAACGAAATCAAAAAGATAATAACAGAATACTACGAAGAGCTGTACTCGAAAAAATTTGAAAATTTGGACAAGATGGATATATTTCTAGAAAAACACGACCTAATGATACTTATTTGGACTGAAGCAGAAAATTTGAACAAACCCATAACAAAAGAAGAAATTGACCAGGTCATCAAAAAACTCCCGACCAACAAAAGCCCAGGCCCAGATGGCTTTACGGCAGAGTTCTACCAAACATTCAGAGAAGAACTGTCAC
>NW_006408982.1:213659-215671 GCF_000296735.1 Chrysochloris asiatica
ATGGTTCAACATTAGAAGAACGATAAATGTAATCCTCCATATAAATTTAAAAAATAAAGGAAAAGAACTACATGATCATATCCATTGATGCAGAAAAGGCATTTGACAAAATCCAACATCCATTCCTGATAAAAACACTCAACAAAGTAGGAATTGAAGGGAAATTCCTCAACATAATGAAAAGCATAAATTCAAAACTAAGAGCCTACATCACACTCAATGGAGAGAAACTGAAAGCCTTCGTCCTGCGAACAGAACCAGACAAGGATGCCTTTTATCACTGCTCCTATTCAATATTGTGCTGGAAGTTTTAGCTAGAGCTATACAGCATGATAAAGAAATTAAAGGCATCCGAATTGGCAAAGAGAAATCATATCATCCTATTTGCAGACGATATGATCCTATACATAGAAACCCCAAAGACTCAGTAAAAAAAAACTGTTAGACCTCATCAAAAGATTCAGCAAAGTGGCAGAGTAAAAGATTAACATACAAAAATCAATTGGATTTCTCTACAGCAATAGCAATAGTGATGAAAAGGACATTAGGAAAGCAATAGGATTTACAATAGCCACACAAAGGATGAAATACTTAGGAATAAGCATAACCAGAGAAACAAAGGACTCATACAAAGAAAATTACAAAGCGCTACTACAAGAAAACAAAAGAGACCTACAGAAGTGGAAGAACATACCATGTTCCTGGATAGGAAGACTCAACATCGTGAAAATGTCAATACTACCCAGAGCAATTTACACATACAATGCAATCCCAATCCAGAGCAATTTACACATACAATGCAATCCCAATCCAGATTCCAACAACATTCTTCAAAGAGATGGAAAAGACAATTACTACCTTTTTATAGAAAGGAAAGAGACCCAGGATAAGCAAAGCAGTGCTTAAAAGGAAGAACAAGGTTGGAGGTCTCTCACTCCCCAATTTCAAAGTTTACTATATCGCTACAGTGGTCATAACAGCATGGTACTGGTACAACGAAAGAGACATTGATCAATGGAATAGAATTGAGAATCCAGATATTTACCCAACCACTTACAGCCAAATGATTTTCGACAAAGTGCCTAGGCACATTGCATAGGGAAGAGACAGTTTCTTTAACAAATGGTGCTGACAGAACTGGAAAGCGATATGTCAAAGACTGAGACAAGACCTTTGTCTCACATCCTATGCAAAAATGAACTCAACATGGATTAAAGATCTAAATGTGAATCCTAAAATTATGAAGATCATCAATGAAAAAATAGGGACGAACGTGAGGGCACTAATTCAGGGAATATTCAGACTGCCACACATGCTGAAAAACACACAACCAAAAATAGACAAAATAGACGAGTGGGAAATACTAAATATTAAAAACTTGTGTTCATGAAAATACTTCACCAAAAGAGTAAAAAGGGAACCCACAGACTGGGAAAAAATCTTTTGCAATGACATATCAGATAAGAGACTCACCTCTAAAATATATAGGAAATTACTGCACATCTACAAAAACAAGACAAATAACCAATCAAAAAATGGGCACAGGATATGAACAGACACTTCATCAGGGAGGAGATCCGGGCAGCCACCAAACATATGAAGAAATGTTCATGATCACTAGCCATTAGAGAGATGCAAATCAAAACAATGAAATATCATCTCACACCAGCAAGAACAACAAAGATTTAAAAAGTTGAGGACAGTCAATGCTGACGAGGATGTGGAGAGACTGGGACACTCTTGCATTGCTCGTGGGACTGCAAAATGGTCCAACCTCTCTGGAAAGCAATATGGCGCTTCCTCAGAAGGTTGAACATAGAAATACCATTCAATCTAGCAATTCCTCTACTGGGTATTTACCCACAAGACAAACGAGCCACAACACGGGAAGATATATACACACCAGTGTTCATAGCTGCACTATTTACAATAGCAAAAAGATGGAGTCAGCCAAAGTGCCCATCAACTGAAGAATGAATAAACAAGCTGTGGTACATACACACAATGGAGTA
>NW_006408982.1:216016-222255 GCF_000296735.1 Chrysochloris asiatica
AGGTATGAATGGGCTAAATGGGACAGAGGTAAAAAATGATGTAGGCACAGCTTTGGAACAACAGGGCTCTGCAATACAGAGACTGAGACATGGATGGAATGGGGAAAAGGGGAGGAATAATGTTAAGATGCTTGGCTGTATTTTGAATCATAATTTTCCTTGCAATGTATTATAAAACAGACACTGGAGGGGGAGAGAAAGGAATAACAAGAAATATCAACATGGAAAGCTTGTAAGCCCATCTTCTACCTATAACTGATTGGAATACCTAAAATGGGGCTAAAATGTGTCCAATGAAGGAGATTTCCTGGGGAGCCTCTGCATTACATAGGAGTATAGATGGAAGCCTGAACCACATCCAGACCTTCAGAGACAGGAAATTTTCCACTTGAAAGGACAAGCAGACCAGCCGGGAGCAGCTAGAAAACCAGAAGATACTTCTTGAAAGAAGGACCTACAGGAAAAATACAAAACAATAAGGGCAGTCTGACTGTTACCACAAGAACATACAGGTTGCTTGCCCAGGAGACAACAAGGCAAGTGGTCGGGTCTTCTCAGTGCAAATTCTCTTCCAAGACTAAGATGCAAGGAAAATATGCACTTTGATTGATAACCACGCATGTCACCCAGAAGGGGAAGTGACCGAGGAACATCAATGAAGTGGTGAGCTAAACCCTACATAGTTCAGCAAACTACTGTGAACCCAGGTCAGCCAGTAGCGAGGCAACACCTGGGTACTCATGGGCTCAGGGTCAATGACGTGGCCAAGGAGGACTAGAGTGGAGAGCGGAGCGGCCAGCTGATAAAAAGAGGATGGACAGACACAGGAACACCCATGCTTGCAGATGATGCCTACTTGACCTGGCTTCAGTGACTGGATGAACAGAGTTCAACCCCAAGAAGAAAGAGGAGGAAAAAAGCGTCATCTGATACAATTCGAGAAACATGACCTATGCCTATGGATGCAGTGGCTTAAAAGAGGAAACAAATCCCTGCTACAAGAACTATTACCATCCCCTTCACACAAAGGGTAGACAGGGATGGGCAACTTGGACATTGGCTACCCAAAATGGGGGGAGGGATACAAAGGTAAGAAGTGACTGGTTTACAAGCTTTCAAGAGGGAAGCTAGATCCAAAGGGCGTGGAGGAAGGTAGAGTCTCCAGTTAATAGTGTCCAGCCTGTCCAGGAAGAGCTGATGAAAAGAAATATGGATGGGTCTCTTGTGATGCAATAGTGAATAATTGTTATCAGGACTGATTGTGAGGGTTGGAAATCTAAAGGTGAACATTTTGTAGCAAGGAGGGGAGTGATTGACTTTTCAGTCTAGGAACAGAGGACCCTAGAACCATCAATGGAGAAAAGCAGAGAGCGGGATTCTACCCAGAGAAGCGGTGAGGCCTGAGATGGAGGCAGAGAAGAGGATGTCAAGAGATGGTGTGTCTGGGGACTTGGGATCAGGAGATGGAAAGGGGCTGAGAACTGTGGTGGGGGGTGCAGGCTTGCAGGGTACAACCTTTGGTTGGGTGAGGATGCATGGATGGGATGGTAACTATGCCAATGAAATGATGGATGATAGAATGAATGTAAGGCTGATGTTCTCCCATGAAGACTATCACACAATTCACAATAAAAGATTTATTAAAAAAAAAAAAATACTATTGCTTAGATCAAGTGCACCTTAGTCCTCAAACTGACTTTAAGGAGATCTTTCTTGAGCAGTAGATATATATAATGCAACATTTTGTTTGATTTATTGACTGTTGCTTCCATCAGTGTTGATGGTTGATCTAAGTAAAATGCAGTCTTTGACAACTTTCATCTTTAATACGAATGTGTTTATTGGTCCAGTGGTGAGGATTTTTGCTTTCTTTGCACTGAGGTGCAAATCATAACAAAGTTTACGTTCTTTGATCTTCATCAGTAGGTATTTTAAGTTCTCTTTGCTTTCATCAGGCAAGATTGTGTCACCTATCACACACAGGTTTTTTGTGAGTGTTCCTCCATTCACGGCACCACAATCCTCTTCACAAAACCTAGTTTATTGGATTATTTGCTCAGCATACAAACTAAGTAGGGTGAAAGGATACAACCCTGGTGCACATCTTTCCTGATTTCCAGGTTTTAAAACATTCAGTATCCCTTCATTCTGTTCCAACAACTGACTCTGTCTATATACATGTTCCTCATGAGCATAATTAAGTGTTCTGGAATGAATACCCATTCTTCACAATGTTATCCATAGTTTGTTGTTATGCACACAATCAAATGAATTTGCATAGTCAATAAAGCACAAGTAAACATATTTCGGTTACTCTCTACTTTCTGACAAGACCCATCCAACGTGAACAACGATATGCATCATTCCATATCCTCTTCTGAATCTTGGCTTGACGAATTGGGCTGTGAACCTCAGGGTCAGCAGTTCGAAACTACCAGCGGTTCCGTGGGAGAAAGATGAGGCGTTCTGCTCCTGTAAAGATTTACAGCCTTGGAAACCCTGTGCAGGGTCACTATGAGTCGGAACCGACTCCACGGCACTCAACAACAACAACAACTTGTCAATACTGCTAACCTCAAGGTTGGCAGTTCAAAACTATCAGCTGTTCCATGAGAGAAAGATGAGGCTTTCTGCTCCCATAAAGATTTACAGCTTCGGGAACCCTGTGCAAGGTCACTATGATTCAGAACTGACTCTATGGTATTTAACAACAACAACAACTTGTCAATACACAGCTGGATCAACTTATTATTTTCAGCAAAATTTTACTTGCTTATGATATTAGTGATATGTCCAATGATTTCCATATACTTGTGGGTCACCTTTCTTTGGAATCGGTACATAGATGGATCTTTTACAATCACTAGGTTAGGTTGCTGTCTTCCAGATTTCTTGGAATAGATGAGTGAGTGCCTTAAGTATTGCATCAATTTGTTGAAACATTTCAATTTGTTTTCTGTTAGTTACTAGAGATTTGTTTTCCACCAATCCCCTCAGTGCAGCTGGGAGTTCTTCCTTCAACATCATTAGTTTTGATCACATGGAACGTCTTGAAATGACGGAGCATCAGCCAATTATATTTGGTACAGTGACTCTGTATTCCTTCCATATTCTTTTGATGCTTGCTGCATGATTCAATATTTTTGCCTATAGAATCCTTCATTACTGAATCCTTTCTGCATGTTTTCAACTTGAGAAATGTTGAGAGTGTTCCTCCCTTTGATATTCTATCTCCAGATCTTTGCACATTTCATTGTAATATTTTGGGTTTTCAAGCGGCCCTTTGAAATTTTATGTTCAGTTATTTTTACTTCATCATTTTTTACAATTGCTTTAGCTTCTCTACATTCAAGAATAAGCTTCAGACTCTTTTGATATTCACTTTAGTCTTTTTCTTTCTTTCCTGTGTGTGTGTGTGTGTATATATATGTATATTTGTTATGACACGTCTACCTTTACAGTTGTGACAGTCACAATTAGTCATGGTAACTCTTACTTGCTATTGAATGAATCTTAATAATTTTATCCTGATCTTTTAACAGACCTGCCTAGAACTGATGAATATTATTCTGTGGGAGTCTATCTTACCCCATACACTCTGAAACTAAACTCCCTCTTGAAAACTTGTAAGCCAATCACTTTGTGTCTTTGTAGACCTCCCCCTTAATTTTAGATAGCCAATGTCTAAATTGCCATCCCTATCAACCCTGTACACAGAGGGGATAGGATTGATCCTTGATGTGAAGACTCCGTCCCTCTCAGTTGGTATTTTGTGCTACTACATCCATTGTTGTTGTTGTTATGTGCCGTGGAGTCGGTTCGACTCATAGCAACCCTGTACAGGGTTTCCAAGGCTGTAAATCTTTACGGGAGCAGAAAGCCTCATCTTTCTCCCACGGAACAACTGGTAGTTTCGAACTGCTGACCCTGAGGTTCGCAGCCCAATTCGTAACCACTACGTTACCAGAGCTCCTTAAGTCTAGGTCAATTCATCAAATTGTAGCAATTTACATTTGTTTCCTTTATCAAAAAAAGTTTTTGTTAATATCTTCTTATACTCAAATTCTGCTCACCAAACCAGCTAAGATAGATTGAGTGGGTACTATCTATAAGTTTGGGTACTCTTGTGTGTTTCCTCTCACTTCTCACTTTATATCAGCTGGATGCTTCCCCTTCAGCCTAGCCCTCCATGGCTATGTCCTTGTCCATGGGCTTAGGGCTGACAAGGTCTCAACATACTTCAGAACAACCATCCTTTTCTCTTTTCTCTCCCATCTCCACCTTGATGTGAGTCTCTGAAACATGATCGAACTCTGATCATATCTTCATTACTGCCTTTCCCCCTCTTCCACTCACCAGTAGACCTACGTGGTCACCAGCAAGCTTAGATTCCTGATCATATGTTCCCTTTGAGTATCAATCTTGGAAGGGGTTTGTCCTGAATGGACTTGATTGCTTGACTTGATTGCTGATTTCTTCCTAGCACATGACTTGCTTGTCCTTGTAGTGGTCAATCAGACTGCCTTTTTTTTTTACCCCTGCAGATCTTTCTCTAAGTGTCTTCTGTTCCTCTAGCTGTTCCAGACTGGTCTGCTTGTCCTTTCACGTGGGAATGTTCCACCTCAGAATGCTCTGGATAGGGCTCAAGATTTTACCTAAGGTCTTATATACTATAAAGCCTCTGCTGGAAGCCTATTTCACTGGGCAAGTTCTAGAACCTCTTAGGTATTCCAATCTGTCATAGGCTGACGACAGGCTTACAAGCTTTCCATAATCATATTTCTTGATATTCCTTGCTACCCCATTCAAATGTCTATTTTACAGTAGTAAGCAAGGGAAACCTATATTTATTATTCAAGCATTTTAACATGATTTCCCCTCTTTTACCTATTCAGGCTATGCCTCGATCTTTGTGTTGCAGACCCTGTAGTTCCAAAGTTGAGTATATATCACTATTTATCTTTGTCTCATTTAGCCCATGCAAACCTGCCTCAGTGTTAGTGTTCCCCTATCTACCTTGTTATTCCATTTCCCTCACCCTTCTTGTTATTGCCCTCCCCAATTCCCGAACTATGATGTGTCTATCTCCTACCCTGTGTCCTACCATCCTCTTCTACCCCAGGTAAGCAACAAACCGTAGTGGTTACAAATTGGGCTGCGAACCTCAGGGTCAGCAGTTCGAAACTACCAGTTGTTCTGCGGGAGAGAAATGAGGCTTTCTGCTCCCGTAAAGATATACAGCCTCGGAAACCCTGTACAGGGTCTCTATGAGTCGGAACCGACTCCACAGCACATGACCACCACCACCACCCTCCATTTTTGCAGGACAATTGATTGTTTTTCTATTGTTGAACCATCCTTGCATCTCTGCTATGAATACCATTTGGTCATGATGTATTATTTTTTGATGTGATGTTGAATTCTGTTGGCTGTGATTTTGTTGAGAATTTTTGCATCTATGTGTTGGAGGAGCATATTGTAAGTGCCATGGGCTGCCAAAAGAACCAATAGATCTGTTTTGGAAGAAGTGCAGACAGAGTGCACCTTGGAAGCCAAGATGGCCAAACTTCATCTCTCATACTTTGGATATTGTCAGAAAGGACCAGTAGCTGGAGAAGGATATCATGTTTGGTAAGGTGGAGGATCAGAGAAGAAGAGGAAGAACCCCAACAAGATGGATTGGCCAAGTGGCAGCATCGATGGACTCAAGTGTGGCAACAGTAGTGAGGTTGGCACAGGATCAGGCAATGTTTCGTTCTGCTGTGCATAAGGTTGCTATGAATTGGTGCCAACTGGATGGCACCTAGCAACAACAACAACAACATGTTCATGAGGGATATTGCTCTGTAGTATTATTTGTTAGTCATGTATTCTCCCCGGTTTTGGTATGAGGGATATGCTTGCTTCATAGAATGTATGAGGACATTTTCCAACATTTCCCATGTTCTGGAATAATTTGAGTAGAATTTATGACAGCTCTTTCCAGAATGTTTGGTGAAACTAACCAGTGAAGCCATCTGGACCTGGACATTTTGTTTGGTTGGGAGTTTTTTGATGACCTGATCAATTAATTCTTTTGTTATAAGTCTGTTCAAGTTTTCTATTTCAGTCTATATAAGTTTTGGTACATCGTGCTTTTCTTTAAATGTATTTCTTATAAATTTTCAAATTTGTTGGAGTACAACTCTTTATAATATTCTGTTATCCTTTTTCTGTCTATTGGATCTGTTGTGACATCA
>NW_006408982.1:223798-224381 GCF_000296735.1 Chrysochloris asiatica
TGCTTCTCTGGGTAGGGTCCCGCTCTCGGCTCTTCTCCTTTGATGGTCCCAGGGGCCTCCGATCCTATCCTGGAGAATCAATCACACCCTTCCTTGTTACAAAACTTCTACCTTTGCATTTCCAACCCTCATAATCTGTCCTGATAAGCATTAATCACTACAGTATCACAAGTTACCCATCTTTTTCTCCTTTCATCAGCTCCGCCCAGACAGATTGAATAGTACCTTCTGGAGATTCTGTCTTCTGCCATACTCCCTAGAACCAGGTTCCATCTTGAAAGCTTGTAAGCCAGTCACTTCTTGCCTTTGTAGTTCCCCCCTCCCCGTTTGAGTATCCAATGTCCAAACTGCCCTTCACCGTCCACTTTGTGTGTGTGTGTGTGTGGGAGTGGGTGTGAATGTTTCTTGCTGTGAGGATTTGTTCCCTCTTTTGAGTTGCTTCTCCATAGGTATAGGTCAAGTTAATCAGCTGTATCAGCTCACTCTTTTTTTTCTTTCCCCCCCTCTTCTTTCCTCTCCTGGTTGAGCTCTGATCATCCAGTCATCCGGTCCAGGTCACGTGGGTATCATCTGCAAGTGTGGG
>NW_006408982.1:233885-235229 GCF_000296735.1 Chrysochloris asiatica
TTTTGTTCAATTGTCCCTTTAATCATGAGATAATGTCCATCTTTATCTATTATGCTGGCTTTTGCCTTAAGTTTATTTTATCTGATATTAGCACTACCACTCCTATTCGCTTTTTATTGCAGTTAGCTTGGTATATTTTTCCCCATCCTTTCACTTTTAATCTGTTTCTGTCTCTGTGTGTGAGATGTTTCTCTTGCAGACAGCATAATGAGGGATCTTGTTTTCTTATCCATTGTGCCACTCTCCGTCTCTTAACAGGTGCATTCATTCCATTTACGTTCAGTGTGATTATCGATAGGTATTGATCATTTGTTGTCATTATATTAGTTTTTTTTGTGGTGTTGCTGCTTCTTTGTTCTGTTTGTCTTTCTCTGTTTGAATTCATGATTTGCGTGCCCTTTCTTGTGTGTTGCCTTATAGTTTTAATGTTTTCATATTCTTCTTGGATTCTCATTCTCTTGGTATGCTGTGAAGTGTTAATATTCTTTGAGGTTGTCTTATGGTCCATTGAATTATCTGTCCATTTAATGCACACTATTTTATCCTGTAATCTATCTGACCTTCTTATTTTCTGTATCTCTGTTCCTGCGTGTGCACCTTCTTTTGCTTTGTACTTGTTTTGGTCATAGACTGCCCTCCCAGAGTCTCTCAGTTTGTTCTTATAGTTTTGTATTGTTAACAGTTCTTCTTTCTGTTGACTTAATTCAGGGAGGTGCTGCCACGTATTTCAATCTCTGGTTGTTGTCTGTTCTTATTGGTTCTCGATCCATAGAACTACCTTTAGGATGTATTGTAGCTCAGGGTTGGCTTTGGTGATGTCCCATAGCTTCTGTTTATCTTAGAATGTTTTGATTACACCCTCATATTTGATCGATAACTTTGCTGGATAAAGGATTCTTGGTTGGCAATTTGTTTCTTGCAGGGTTTTATATATGTCTCCCCATTGCCTTCTCGCTTGCATGGTTCCTGCTGAGAGTTCTGAGCTTAGTCTGACTTGTTTGCCTTTGTATGTGACCCTTCTGTTTTCTCTTGCTGCTTTCAGGAGTGTCTCCTTGTCTTTGAGTTTGGAGAGCTTGACTAAGATATGTCTTGGTGTTTTTCTTTTGGGGTCCACCCTTCCTGGACTACGTTGGGTTTCTTGGATGTCTATCTTTTCACCCTTGAGGATGTTAGAGAAATTTTCTTCCAGTAGTTCTTCGACTATTTCCTCTGTGGACTTGTGTGACTCATTTTGTTCTGGAATGCCAATAATTCTTAGCTTATTCCTCTTCATATTGTCCAACATGAATCTTAGACCTTCCTTCGAATATTTTACCCTTTTTGTGTTTGTTCTTCTATCTTAAT
>NW_006408982.1:235484-243315 GCF_000296735.1 Chrysochloris asiatica
AGTTTTCTATTTCTGCCATTTTGTTGTTGATTGTTTGGACCTCTTTCTATAGGTTTTGGATTGTTATCACTGCTGTATCTATCTTGTTTGATTGTTCCTGTAGCGCTTTCCTGACTTCTTCCTTATTTTTCTCAACTCCATTGTAAAGTGCTTTGAGACATTTTATAATCATTTTTCTGAATTGTTTCTCTGGTATCTCCAAGGTCTGCTCTCCTTCCAGCAGGGAGAGAAGGTCTACTTCTGGTTCATTTGTCTCAGATATTTTATCTTTTTTTCTGGACATGTGCCCATATGGTCATCTGCTTTTGTTTCTTGGGCATGTTTAATGTTTATCTGTGGCCCTAATAATTAATTAAGTATGTGTTTTGGTAATTTTTTATGTTTTCTAGTTACCTCAAGGAATATGTGATCAGGTTGTGGTCTTCCCTTTTCACACTTCTTATTGCTTAACTCAGAGTAGCTTTTTGAGCCTCAGTTGAGCCTGGGCCTTGGTGGTGGGCCATTTGGGCCTCGGGTGGTTGGGTTATGCATAGGTGGGCAGTTTGAACCTCTGTGGGTCTGGGCGTCAGTGACTGGGCTGCAGGAAAGTTGGGCCTTGTGCAGGTGGTTTGGGCCTCGGGTGGGCGGGCTGGGCCTCTGGGGGCCTGGACATCAGTGACCGGGCTGCAGGAGGGTTGAGCCTCGGGCAGGTGGTTTGGACCTCGGGCAGGCGGGTTGGGTCTCAGGGGCAATGGGCCTCAGCAACCTGGCTGCATGGCAGGTTGGGCCTCGGGGGCCCTGGGCCTTGGTGGCGGTGGGTATGTGATTTGGGCCTTGTTTGGGCCCGGGCCTTTGTGACCAGTCTGTGGACATGTTGGGCCACAGGGCAGGTCTTGGCCTCAGTGGGAGTGTCTGTGCCTTGGGAGGGCCTTGGCCTCAGTGGCTGGTCTTGTGCCTTGGGTGTTCCTGAGCCTCGGTGGCTTTCTAGAGGCTTAGTCTAGGCTGGGCCTTATAGGGCTGGGGTAATGGATGGAGGGAGGCAGTGTCCGTATTTGATGATGTAAAGAATGCCTCTCTCAGTCTCTCTGCAACCCGAATTTCCTGATATCTGTGCCGATATCCCTCGCTATTTGTTCAGCTTTGTTAGTTTATGCTTCCTTTTCTCTGGAAATGCAGTCTCCTAAGTGGGGTTGCTCTGGCCCTGCATTCCAGTGTCTGCAGGGGGCAGAGGCACTTGCCAGCGTGGGCGCAGAAGAGGGAGCCACGTGCAGGCAGGCAAAAGCTTAAAATGCCTGTAATTTGTCAGCAATTTGATCTTTTAAAAAAACGAGTTCAGACTGTTGAAATATATTATCTTATGTTCGTTGAAAGGCTGTCTGTCTGCTAGACAAAGGTTTCCTATGTGAGATTCTGCCCCTTTTCCCCGGAGACTTCCCTACCTGAGTTGCCTAGTCAGGGAAGCGCCATGTCACTACCCCTGTGGTTTCTTATGTGTGTTATTTGTGTCTTTTCCCTCTTTTGTTTTGTTAGGTTTGTGTTGCTGACCGTGTAAGACTGGTCAGAGGTTCGAGGCCCTATAGGCCAGAGTGTAACAAATGAGGCCACTGGCAGTTAATGGAAAATTTCTTTCATCTTAATATTCAGGTATATATATTAAATTAATACACAGAGCCTTTGAAAATCCACAGATAAATGTGATATTTTCCTAAAGCCTAAGACTAAAGGTTGCAAGGTCAAGCCTTTCTCCAAAAGGATTAACTAAAAATATCTTAGCTACTTCTCGGTTCTTTGTTCTATAGACAAAGAACCCATCCTCCCTAATCCCTTTTCCAGGTGCAGTCCATTCACCTGGGCGTCTCCTGCAGAACTCTCACCATCCCCCAACTGACCTCAGGGGCTATAGATATGTTAATTGGGCCTGAGAATCCAAGTTGATGGCCTGGGATTCGAACCAACAAAGTACGATGTAAAGTTACCTGAATGTCTGGAAAATTACTGATGTTAACTGTATCCTGTTTTGGTCCCTCCCAGCTTGGTGTGAAGATCCTCCCCTAAATAAAGCAGAGGCCCGGGCCTCCGCAGGTGTGCATTACAGGTTGGAAGTCATGCAGTAAAGATTGCAGGGCAGTGAGTTGCTACCTGCAGAGACCATAATGCCTGTAGTCCCAAGCCTGTCCACCAGTGATGTATCCATCCTGGCTTTGGGGTGCCTCATTGTCTCCCTTCTTCTGTCTGTCTGTGTATTCTTTCGCTATCCCTATCGCTGCTGGATCTCCCCTCCTCGTGAACCAAAAACTCGTGAACAACACAACTATGTCGAGGTCAGACCCCAACAGGTTTGTCAGTGGTTTGTCAACGTTATTAATCCTTTTGAAGAACTAGCTGTTTGTTCTGTGGATTCTTTCCATAGTTTTTTCTGTTTTCTAGTTTGTTTATTTCTGCTGTAATCTTAATTATTTCTTTTCTTCTGTTGACTGAAGGTTTACTTAGTTAGTTTGTTTCTAGTTGTTCTAGATGTTGTGTTAATGTGTTGATTTGGGTTCTTTCTTCTTTTTGCATGTGTGCATTTATTGCAGTAAATTGTCCTCTCACAATTGTTTTTGACATGTCCCAAAGATTTTGGAATGTTGTGCTTTCTTATTCATTTTTTCTAGGAATTTTGTGAGTTCACGTTTTATTTATTCTACTACCTAGTAGCTTTTAAGCAGAATGTTATTCAGTTTTCATGTATTTGACTTTATTTCCTTGGTCCGTCTTTTGTTAATTTCTAATTTTACAGCCTTGTAGTCTGAGAAGAGGCTTTGTAGTATGTTGATGTTTATAAATTTGTGGACACTTGTTTTGTACCCTAACACATGGTCTATTCTGGCAAATGTTCCATGTGCACTAGAAAAGAATGTGCACTGTGCTATTTTTGAGTTAAATGCTCTATACATATCTCATATGTCAAGTCGGCTGATTGTGTTGTTTAGTTCCTCTGTGTCTTTGTTGAGTTTCTTTTTGGTTGTTCTATCATTTTTTGAAAGTGGTGTATTAAAATTTCCCACTAGTATTGTAGATTTGTCTGGGTTTTTTTTTTTCTTCAATCTATTAGAGTTTGATTTATATATTTTGGCTCTTTTTCATTGGTAGCATAGATATTTATTATGGTTATGTTATCTTGTTCAATTGACATTTTAATCATGAGATAGTGTCTATCTTTGTCTATTATGCTGGGTTTTGCCTTAAAGTTTATTTTATGAGAGAAGAGTATTGCCACGGCTGCTCCTTTTTTTGTTGCAATTAGTTTGGATATTTGTTTCATCCTTCAACTTTTAGTCTGTTTCTGCCTTTGTGTGTACTGTGCGGCTCTTGCAGACAACATATTGAAGGATTTGTTTTCTTATCTATTGTGCCACTCTCTGCCTCTCAACTGGTGCATTTAATCCATTGACATTCATTGTAAATATCAATAAGTAAGAATTAATTGCTGTCATTATGTTGTTGTTGTCATTTTTTTTTGGTACTACTTGTTCTTTGTACTGAATGCCTTCTATGCTGAGCTCCTGTTTTTTGTGTGTTTTTTCTTGTGAGTTTCTTCATAGTTTTAGCATTTCCATATTCCTCTTGGATTTTCATTTTCTTGGTATGATTTGAAGTATTAATTTTCTTTAAGGATACTGTATATTCTGTTAACTTTTGCTCCATTTGTAACAGTCTACTTTATCCTGAAATCTACCTGACCTCCTCAACACCTGGCTCTCTGTTCCTATATTTTTATCTTCTTTCACATTGTAATTGTTTTGATCATAAACTGACCTCTCAGATCCTCTGAATTCGTTTTTATAATTTTGTTTTGTTCTGTACTCTTCCATCTGTCTATTGAGTTTCAGGTGGTGTTGCCATGTATATAAATCTCTGGTTGTTTTCTGTGGTTGATTTTTGGTTCAAATAACTCCCTTTATGAAGTTTTGACTTGGAAAAAATTGCTTAGCTTCTGTTTATTTGGGAATGTTTTTTATTACACTGTCGTATTTGATTGACAGCTTTGCTGGTTAGATGATTCTCATTTGGCAGTGTTTTTCCTTCAGAGTTTTACATATGTCTGCCCATTGCTTTCTTGCTTGCATTTTTTTTTTCTGTTGAGAGATCAGAGCTTAATCTACTTTGCTTGCCTTTGTAAGTAACACTTCTCTTTTCCCTAGCTATTTTCAGAATTCTCTCCTTGTTTCTGATTTTGGAGAGCTTGATTATGATATTTGTTGGTGATTTTCTCTTAGGTCTATCCTTCCTGGGGTTTGTTGAGTGCCTTGAATGCTTATCTTTATATTTTTTCAGGATGCTAGGGAAATTTTCCTCCAGCAGCTCTTCAGCTATCTCCTTTGTTGTCTTCTGTAAGTCTTCCTGTTCCAGAATGCCAATCATTCTTAAGTTACTCCTCTTCATGTTGCTCCACATGAATCTCAGACTTTTTTCAGATTTTTTAAATCCGTTTTTACAGCTTTTTTTGCTATCTCAGCAGTATTGAGATATTTGCCTTCCAGCTTGCTGTTTTTGACTTTCATCTCTTCAATACTACTCCTTTGCCTTTTCTGTGTATTATCTATTTCTGGTATTTTATTATTAATCATTTGGACAACTTTTTGCAGGTTTTGAATTGTTTCCAGTGCTGCATCTGTGTTATGTGATTGTTCATTTAGTACTTTCCTGACTTCTTCCTCATTTTTCTCAAACTATTTGTGAAGCGTTTGGATGCACTTCAATATCTTTTTCCTGAATTCCTTCTCACGCCTGCCCTCCTTCTAGTGGGATAGACTAGGTCTACCTCCAGATCATTTGTGTCAGTTACTCTATCTTGTTTCTGGAAATCTTCTGAAAGGATCAGTTGTTTCTTGGGCAAGTTCAATAATTAGGTTTTCAATAATTAGATAGATGAAAGTATGTTGATGTATTATTGCAATTTTTGATTGCTTTCTAATAGACGTGATCAGGACATGGGCTTCCCTTTTCACTTTTCCTATTTTTCAACTCAGAATAACTATAGCAGGTGTTGGCTGTTTATCTGGTGTATAGCAGCTGGTATTGCCTTTTGACTGAATGGTGGGATTTTCCAGGGTGTGGTTGAAGCTTGACTATATGACAATAATAGGTGTCTCTTTTTGGTTAGTGTACAGAGAGAAAAAGCCCCATTGGAGGTGAAAGGGGGACCAAAATGCAAAACAACAATAAAAACAAACAAAGATTTGATACTACAGTCTATAATTGCATAGAAGAAAAGAAAAAAAATCTGTAGCAAAATATGAATTTGACTTTAATGCCCCTTTCTTGGCTGGCCCAGGCCATTCTGGGAGACTATTCCATTTTAAGCCATTCCTATTGACTCCTCCTTCTTCCTAAATTCTAGGCCCAGAGATCTTTGTTTAGCAGATATGTTCTCATGCATAGTAAAATCTTCCAAGGGTGGATCGGTGTACACTCACTCAGTCAATCCCTTTAGTCACAAGAGTGGAGGTGCATTCTGGAGACTAAAGGGAGAGACCAATGAACACAGAAAAAAAAAAAAAAGAAGAAGAAGAAGAAGAAGAAGAAGAAGAAGAAGAAGAAGAAGAAGAAGAAGAAGAAGAACATCCACACCTTTATCTCCAAGGATCATCAGACCTCTGTGATGGGAGAGCTCCTCTCATCCTTCACCTGCTCCGTCACATCCAAGATCCTTTCCTGTGTTTTTAATTACCTTTTGCATTCTTTATGTATGATGTTTTTTCATGCCATCTCACAACTCTTCTGGTCGTTAATCACTAGTTCTTGAGATTGTGTCTAAACTCAGGTTTGGTATATGAATCCTGAGTTATGTCACAAGGACCAACAGAAACATCTTGAAATTTCTCAGGCAGCCTTGAGGGCAAGAAGCCAAGAGAGGGGCATTAAAGCTGTACTAATATTTTGCTTCAGGTTTTTTTTTTTTTTTCCCAATTATAGATTCAATCTGTTTTTCTTGCTACTGTTTTCTTTTCTGTTCATCTTGATCCCCCTTTTACTTTCAAGGGGCTTTTTCTCTAACTATGTTACTTAAGAAGTGACAGAAATTGTGGTCATATAGCCAAGCTACAATCACACCCTATAAAATCCCACCATTCAAGCAAGAGACATTATCAACTGCTATACAGTGATTACGAATCAGGCTGTGAACCGCAAGGTCAGCAGTTCAAAACTAACAGCTATTTCTTGGGAGAAAGATGAGGCTTTCTGCTCCTGTAAAGATTTACAGCCTCAGAAACCCTGTACAGGGTTGCTATGAGTCGGAACTGACTTCACGGCACATAACAACAACAACAACACTCCAGAAAGACAACCAACACCTGCAACACTTACTCTAAGGTAAGTAATAATAAAAATGAAAAGGGAAGCCCATCTCATGATCACATCTACCTGGAGGCCATCTGAAAGCTTTGAAGCAGTGAGATCTTCAAAAGAGCGAGATCTTCGAAGCATTGAGATCTTTGAAGCAGTTACCTGGTGTGGTGCTATGGGTTGATGCACCAGACTCCAAGGCCGTTTTAACTACAAGGAGCAGAAAGCCTCATCTCTCTCCTGCGGGGGGGCCTGGTGGATTCGAGTTGCTGACCGTGGGGTTTGCAGTCAGATTCTTAACCACTAAACTACCAGGCCTTGCACCTTCAAAATGGTGGGGCAGGAAGACGTGTAGTGAGGAGATCTGTCAACAACAACATGGAATACTGGCCCAAGAGGGCTCACGAGAAATCTGAAACAAATATAAAGGTATGTTTGGGGGATCAGAGGATCGGAGTGTTTACAGGTGGGGAATTTGCAGGAGAATCCAGAAATCCATTGTTTTCTGGATTAAGACACTCAGTTGTTCCCAGAACCGCCATCTTGGGAGAGAATATTTTTATTGTATCGGGAATGATAGTATCAGGAGAGAACATCTTGATTGTATCTTGATTATATCAGGTTTGTATCAAGATTGATATTGAAATTTAAAGTGACAGTATCGAATAAAACCAAATGGCCACTACTCGTCTGTCATGCTGTGGTGGATTGAGTTGCTGTGATTCTGAGGGCTCTGCCAACGGTATTTTAAATAACCATCAGGGTCACCCATCGTAGACAGGTTTCAGATGAGCTTCTAGACAAAGACAGACTAGGAAGAAACAGTGACAAACTACTTCCGAATCTCTAGTCACTGAAAACTCTATGAATAGCAAAGAAACACTGTCAGATACAGAACCAGAAGGTGGGAAGGCACTAAGAATGCAACAGGAAAAAAAAAAAAATCCTTCTCAAAGAAAAGTGCACAGAACCGTCATTTGCTGATGGGCCACAACTCAAAATGAAGAGAAACAGCTGTAAACATCCACTGAAAATCAGAATATGGAATGTACGAAATATGAATCTGGAAAAATTGGAAGTTGTCAAAAATGAAATGGAGCACATCAACATCGATAACTTAGACATTAGTGAGCTGAAATGGATTGGTATTGTCCATTTTGAATCTGACAACCATATGATTTACTATGCAGGGAATGACAAATTGAAAAGGAATGGTGTTGCATTCATCGTCCAAAAGAACATATCCAGATGAGTCATGAGGTAAAATGCTTTAAGTGATAGGATAATTTTCATGCGCCTACAGGGAAGCCCAGTTAATACCACTATTATTCAAATTTATGCACCAACCACTAAAGCCAGTGAAGAAGAAATAGAAGAACTCTACCAACTTCTTCAATCTGAAATCAATTAAATATGCAGTCAAGATGTATTGCTCATTACTGGTGATTGGAATGCAAAGGGTGAGGGCAAAGCAGAAGGGCAAGTAGTTGGAAAATTTGGACTTGGTGATAGAAATGATGCT
>NW_006408982.1:244480-260349 GCF_000296735.1 Chrysochloris asiatica
CTATGCTTTATTGACTATGCAAAGGCTTTCAATTGTGTGGCTCATGACAAGCTATGGGCAACATTGTGAAGTATGAGTATTCCAGAACACTTAATTGTACTTCTGAGAAATCTGTACCTGGACCAAGAAGCAGTTGTTCAAATAGAGCATTGGAATATGGAATGTTTTAAAATTGGGAAAGGTGTGCCACAAGGTTGTGTTCTTTAACCATACTTATTCAACATGTATGCTGAGCAAATGATACCAGGAGCTGGGTTCTATGAAGAAAAACATGGAGTCAGGATTGGAGGAAGATTCATTAACAACCTGAGATATGCAGATGATACAACCTTGCTCACTGGAAGTGAAGAGGACTTGAAACATTTACTGATGAAGATCAAAGAACACAGCCTTCAGTATAGGTTGCATGTCAATATCAAGAAAACAAAGATCTTCACCACTGGACCAATAAACAACATTCTTATCAATGGAGAAAAGATTGAAGTTGTCAAGGACTCCATTCTTCTTGGATCAACTATCAACTTTCACAGAAGCACCAGTCAGGAGAACAGACAACGTATTGCATTGGGCAAATCTGCTGCACAGGAACTTTTTCAAGTGTTGAAGGGCAGAGATGTCAGCTTGAGGACTAAGGTGCGCCTGACCCAAGCCATGGTATTTTCCATAACTTCATATGGAAGCTAAAACTGGACAGTAAATAAGGAAGATCGTAGAAGAATTGATGCCTTTGAGTTGTGGTGTTGGAGGAGAATACTGAAAGTGCCATGTACTGCCAAAAGAATCAATAGATCTGTTTTGGAAGAGGTGCAACCAGAGTGCTCCTTGGAGGCCAAGTTGGCTAAAGTTCATCTCTCATATTTTGGACATATTTTCATGAGGGAACAGTCGCTGGAGAAGGATGTCATGCTAGGTAAGATGGAGGGTCAGAAAAAAAGAGGAAGGACCCCAACGAGATGAATCAGCCAGGTGGCATCATTGATGGTGTCAAGTGTGGCAGCGGTAGTGAGGTTGGCCCAGGATCTGACATTGTTTTGTTCTGCTGTGCATGGGGTCACTACGAGTCGGTTCCAACTCGATGGCACCTGACAACAACAACAACAACAAACATTCATCTAATTATTGAAAACACATCTAATTTTTGAAGCTGCCCAAGAAACAACTGCCAATATTGGCACATATCCAGAAACTAAACAGAGTAACTGAAACAAATGAGTTGGAGGTAGACCAATACTTTCCATTATAAGGAGGGCAGGCTTTGAAATTGCCTGAGAAGGAGCTCTGGAAAATGATATTGAGGTGCATCCAAATACTCTACAGAAGGATTGAGAAAAATTAGGAAGAAGTCAGCAAAGCACTACAGGAACAATCAAAGAAGATAGATACTGCATTGGAAACAACTCAAAACCTGCAAAAAGATGTCCAAATGATGAATACCAAAATATCAGAAATAGAGAATACACTGAAAAGGCAAAGGAAGAGAATTGACGAGATGGAAGCCAGAATCAGTGAGTTGGAAGATGAAACTCTCAATGTTGCTAAGATAGAAGACCAAGCAGAAAAAGGAATTAAAAAAAAAAAAAATCTAAAGAAAGCATAAGATTTATGTGGGACAACATGAAGAGAAACAACTTGAGATTTATTGACATTCTGAAACAAGAAGAATCACAGAAGGCCATAGGGGAGATAGTTGAAGAGGTGCTGAAGAAAATTTCCCTAACATCCTGAAAAATGAAAAGGTAACATTCAAGAAGCTCAATGAACCCCAGGAACGATAGACCCCAAAAGAAAATCGCCAAGACATATAATCAAGCTCTCCAAAATCAAAGACAAAGAGAGAATCTTGAAAGCAGCTAAGGAAAAGTGAAGTGTTACTTACAAGGCAAGCAAATCAGATTAAGCTCTGACATCTCAGCAGAAACCATACAGGCAAGAAGGCATTGGGGAGTCATATATAAAACTCTGATAGAAAGACAAAAACAAAAGTGCCAACCAAGAATCCTCTACCCAGCAAAGCTGTCAATCAAATATATTGGTGTAATAAAAAACATTCCAGAATAAACAGAAGCTAAGGGATTTTGTAAAAAGCCAACTGAGCACTTCAAAACATCCTAAAGGGAGTTTTTTGGACTGAGAATCAACAAGAACATACAATATCCAGAGATGGACATATGTGGCACCACCACCCAAAACTCAGTAGATATAAGAGTCCAGAGCAGAATGAATTCAGAGGATATGGGAGGTCAGTCTATGATAAAAATAATTACAATGTGAGAGAAGGTAAAATATAGACACAGAGATCCAGGTGGTAAGGGGTCAGGTAGATTTCAGGATAAAATTGACTGTTAGAAATGGAGGAAAAATTAATACAATATAAGGCAACCTCAATGAAAATTAATACTTCAAATCATACCAACAAAATGAAAATCCAAGAACATGGAAACATTAAAACTCTGAAGAAACTGATAAGAAAAAACACACACACACAAAAATCAACTCCACACAGGAAGGTATGCAGAACAAAGAACCCAGCAGCACCATAAAAACAAAACAAAACAAAACCCATAATGATAGTAATTAATTCATACCTGTTTATAATTTCACTAAATGTCAACGGGTTAAATGCACTAGTTGAGAGACAGGGAGTGGCAGAATGGATAAGAAAACATGATCCTTCAATATGCTGTCTGCAATAGATACACCTTACACACAAAGACAAAAACAGATTAAAAGTTAAAGGACGGAGCAGCAAAATGTACCAAGCTAATTGCAATAAGAAACAAGCAGAAATGGCAATACTAATCTCTGATCAAATAAACTTTCATGCAAAAAACAGAATAATAGGTAAAGATGGACATTATCTCATGACTAGAGTGTCAATTAAAAAAGATGACATAACCATAATAAATATCTATGCTCCCAATGCAAGAACTCCAAAATATATAAAGCAAATTCTAGTAGATTTTGAAGAAAGAAATAGATAAATCTACAATAATAGTGGGAGATTTTAGAAAGCAAATAAGCTTTAGTAAATGTTTTGTTTGTTTGTTTTACATTTTCAAATCTACCTTAACAGGAGCGTAGTAGAATTCTTGACTTTTACTAGAAGGATTATATCTTCTTTCTTTCCATCTCTAAATACACATATCTTTGTGTGGAAATGCCATTTTCTATTTATTGTTCTTCCCTTCTTAGGTGATGTCGAGTATGTTCTAACTCATAGTATGCACAACTGCCCAATCTTACTCCAACTGCTCAATTAGTGTTATGTTTGATCCCATTGCTGCTGCAACTGTGCCAATACAGCTAGTTGGGGATTTTCCTCTTTTGTGCTGACCCTCCACTTTACCAAGCATGATGTCCTTTTCCAGGAATTGTTCCCTACTGATAATATGCCTGAAGTATAAGAGACTAAGTCTCACCATACTGGCTTCTAAGGAACATTCTGTCTGTACTTCTTCCAACACAGATTTGCTTGTTCTTCTGGAAGCCCGTGATAAACTCAATATTCTTCTCAAGCACTTCAACCCAAATGCATCAATTTTCCTTATTCATTGTCCAACTTTCACATGCATATGAAACTACTGAAAATACCATGACTTGGGTCAGACACTCCTTAGTCTTCAAACTGACCTATTTGCTCTTGAACACTTTAAATAGGTGCAGTAGATTTGCCTACTATAACACATCGTTTGATTTCTTGACTGCTGCTTCCATGAGTGTTGATGGTGGAGCCAAGCAAAATGAAGTCTTTGGCAATGACAATCTTTTCTCCATTTATCATGATGTTATTTACTGGTCTAGTGGTGAAGATTTTTATTTTCTTTACACTGAGATGCAACCCATAATGAAGGCTGTGATCTTTGATTTTCATCAGTAAATATTTTAAGTCCTCTTCACTTTTAGCAAGCAAGATTATAGCCATGCATATGGCAGATTGTTAATGAATTTGACTCCAGTCCTGATGTTATGTTCTTCTTCATATAATCCAGATTATTGGATTATTTGCTTGATATACAGATTGAAAAAGTATGGTGAGAGATTACAATCCTGATGCACATTTTTCATTATTACAAACCCTTCAGACAATTCAGTATCTCCTTCTTTTCGAACAACTGCTTTTTGGACTATGTACAAGAATACAACTCTTGCTCACACGCTTCCTGATTTTAAACCACTTATTCTATTTGAACGACTGCCATTTGGTCTATGTGCAAGTTCCTCATGAGCACAATTAAGTGTTCTGGAATACTCATTCCCCACAATATTGTCCATAGCTTGTCATGACCCACACAGTCAAAAGCGTTTGCATAGGCAGTAAAGCCTAGTTAAATATGTTTCTGGTATTCTCTGCTTCCAACCAAGATCCATGTGACATCAGCAATCTCTCAATCCACATCCTCTGGAAGCTTCATGTCAGTGTACGGTTATATCAGTTTTTAAATTGTGTTCAACAAAATCTTACTTTCATGTGATATTAATGATATTATCCAATGATTTCCACATTCCTTTGGGTCACCTCTCTTTGGAATGGACACAAATATGGATCTTTTCAAATCAGTTGGCCAGGTAGCTGTCTTCCAAATTTCTTGGCATGGATGAGTGAATGCCTCCAGTGCTGCATCACTTTGTTGACATTTTCCAATTTGTATTCCATCAATTCCTGGAACCCTGTTCCCTACCAAAACCTTCAGTGTTCCTAGGACTTTTATCTTCAGTACCATTGACTCTTGATCATATAATACATCTAGAAATTATTGAACATCAACCATTTCTTTTTGGTACTGTTGCTCTGTGTATTCCTTACATCTTCTCTTGATATTTTTTGAATCATTCAATATTTTGCCCCCAGAATACTTCAGTATTGCAAATTGAGGCACTAACTTTATCTCCAACTCTTACAGTTTGAGTAATAGCGAGCATGTTATTCCCTTTTGGTTTTCTAACTTCAGATCTTTACATATACGATAATAATATTTGACTTTGTCTTATCAAGATGACCTGTGGAATTTTCTGTTTAGTTCTTTTACTTTCTCATTTTTGTCCATTAGCTTTAGAATCTCTATGCTGGAAAACATTTTTAAGAGTATTCTGACATCCATTTTGGTCTTTTCCTTTGGTATTCTAACTGACTTTTTACTTTCTTCCTTTATGATGTTCTTGATATCATCCCACCACTCTTTTGGTTTTCTGTCATTAGTGTCTAATGCATCAAATCTGTTCTTCAGATAATCTCTAAATTTAGGTGGGATATTTTTAAGGCCATACTTTGGCTCTCATGGATTTATATTCATTTTCTTAAGCTTCAGTTTAAATTTGCATATGAGCAATTGATGGTCTGTTCCACAGTCAGCCCCTGGTCTCATTTTAGCTGATGATATAGAGCTTTCTTTTCCAAATGTTGTAGTCAATTTGATTTCTGTGTATTCCATCTGGGGAGGTCTATGTGTATAGCTGTCTTTTATGGTGTTTAAAAACAGCATTTGCAATTAAGACGTCATTTATTTTGCAAAATTTTAGTATTAGATCAATTTCTATTACCAAAGCAATATTTTCCAACTACTAATCCTTCCTTTTTTTTTTTTTCCAACCTCTGCATTCCAGTTGCCAGTAATTCTTTTCTTTTTTTTCAAAGTTTTTACTGTGAATTGAGTGATAGTTTACATGGAAGGACATCGGTTTTACACTCATTTTTTCATTGCAATGATTACAATTTCCTTCATGCACCATCATTCAACAGTATTTGCTTCTATTCCCTCTGGTTTTTGTTTGTTTGCTTGTTTGTTTGTTTTGGGGGGTTGAACACAAAAACACTCAACAATATATAATCATTTAAACAACCAAAGAGCACATTCTGTAAGCCTGCCTCCTGGCCATCAGCACACAGCATTTCTCTTTCCATGAATCTAGAATTCTCAGATTCTCTATCTCTTCGTCTTTGGTGTCACTGTTTTTTTCTGTATAGTGTCCCACATCTCGTTCATGCTCTGCTCCTTTTCTGGTCATAAGGTCCTCTGTTCCTGGATTGTAAAATTAACTATTCTTCCCCAATTTTTATTACAAAACATCTACCTTTACACTTGTGACCGCTGCAATTAGCCGTAACAATTACTCACTTTTTAATCATAAGAATCTTATCCCCATTTCCTTTAACCAGCCCCATCTAGACAAGATGAAAGCTATTCAGTGGGGATTCTGCATTCTCGTGCACACTTTGAGACTAAACTCCCTATTGAAAACTTGTAAGACAGTCACTTTGTGCCTTTATAGCCCCACCATTTTAGGTAGCCAATGTTAAAGTTGCCCGTCCCTATTAACCCTGTATACATAGGTGATAGGATTAATTCTTGATGTGAAGACTCCTCCCCTCTCAGTTAGTATATTGAGCTGATACATCCATAAGTATAAGTCAAGTTCATCAAATTGTAGCAATTTACACTTGTTTCCTATCAATTTTATTTTTTTTATCTTCCCCTAATTGAGTTCTGACCATCAAGCCATTGAAGCTAGTTCGAATGGCTATAATCTACAAGTTTGGATATTCTTGTGTGTCTCCCATGACTTCATATCAGCTTGATGCTTCACTCTCAGCTCTAGTCCTCCCTGGTTATGTCCTTGTCCATAGGTTCAGGAGTCACCGGGTTTTACCACACTTCAGACCAACCAGCACTTCCTCTTCTCTCATTCAGCTCCAAGTTGACAGGAGTCCATGGAAAGTGGTTAAACTCAGCTCATATCTTCATAGTTGCCTTCCTCCCTCTTTCACTCACCAGTAAACCAACATGGTCATCAGCAAGCTTACATACTTGCTCATGTGTTCCCTTTGAGTTTCAGTCTTGGAGGGGAGTTTTTCCTAAAGGGATTCAGTAATTATTTTCTCTTTAGATATGTTGAATCTGGCTATATACAAGTGAGCTCTTGTCTGACAATTTTAAATAATATATCATGTACAAAGTTTAAAATTCAGATGGTCTTAACATCATTTCAAAAACTTATTGGTCTTGGTTTTCATTGGAGAAAAATGCATTTGTAACAAATTAAACCATTTCCATCAAAGTACATACAAAGCCCTCTTGGACTCTTTTACTTAGGTCATGACAAATCCCTGATGGCTGATTTTAATGACAGTTGAAATTGCATAATTCACAGTGATTTCATACGTATACAATTCATAGACTCTATTTCAATATTTTCTATTCTTTTTGGAGATAGTTAAAGTGCACTCCAATCTTTTTATTGCAGCTCTCCCTAGTTGTCTTTAAGTTCACATTACTGGTAAGTGTTTTACAAGGGAAGAGATCAGATTACGGTCAAGTAGTAATAATTATGATCTCTTTGGCTGGCTGAGTCTACATACACACAGTGAAGTGGATAATTGAAACAACTGTCATGATAATTCAAGGCAAAAAAAAAAAAGAGAGAGAGAGAGATAAAAAGAGAAAAAGAGAGAGAGAGAGAGAGAGAGAGAAGTCTAGCTTCAATTATCTGACTATTTCAGATGAGTGTGTTTTGAACTGAGTTATTCACCTAATTGCTTCAATTTTCCTCTCCACTTCACCTGGTGTGTCCCCAATTTACTAGGTTGTTGAACTGATGAACTGATGAATATATTTTCCCAAATCTGCTATGTTTACATTAGACTGTCTTTTAAAAATGCAGTCCTCAGAAATAATTCTAATGTGTTGTAGATTTAAATTCCAATAAAAAGCAATAAAATTTAGTTTCTGTCCCTTTCTATCCATACTGCTGATGTCAATGTTGATGATGCTGGGCACTGATAGCTGTGGCTGGATCCCTCATCTCCAGAGTTTCCTTCCCAGAAGTCAGTTCTCTTGTACTGCAAAGCATCTTTGGTTCCTGCCCTCTTTGCCAAATTTGGATAGAAAAGTATTATCATTTTCAAGAGAAAAATATGTTTGTTTATTCACACATACATTAGAGTGTTTGCAGTTGCTGCTCCTGAAAAACATTTCTTCTCTAGAGAAATTACTATTAACTAGCAGCAGAGACTGGCTGCAAAGAACACTGAGAGGGAAGTGAAAGGTGAAAGTGTCTAGTGGAATTGCCTGGAGGTGCTGAATACTTATTAAATGAAACTGTCAAGCTGATTTTCAAAAGGATCAGTTTCAGAGACCTGTTAATGAGTTGAATTCATTTTCCATGCCAATTACTTAGAGTCCTAGTTTCTACAGTACCCTGCTGTTAGCTTCTCTTATAAACACTCTCAACTTGGGTGTGTGGCTTTTCTTATAGAGCTGAGCCAACTCAATAGATGGGGTAGGTTTCCCTTACAAATAGATTACTGATAACTTGTTCATCCTCACCCTGGAAGGTGGCCATCAAACCATTTTTTCTCCCTAGGTTCAACTTGCTATGCTAATAAACTCATTGATAAACTATAATTTTTTAATGGAATTTCACAAATTTAAATTATTTAAGTTCTGTCATTTAATTATATTAGAATAATTTGAACATGGAGGGTAATTTGATGGGATATCTCCAAACTAAATCCCAGTGATTCATGATACTGTCAAAACAGACAGTTAAATATATGATCACATTTTCCAAGTGCATTTTTTTTGTTGTTTATATTTTCCCTAAGATAAATTGAAGTGCATATGTTAAGTGCTAAATTAGAAAAGGAAAAAATAAAACTTCTGTTTTCTGTCTTATGCTTTCATTATATTCAGACCAAAAGTTTGAAGTAATTTTCTCACTACAAATTCATAAAGCTTATGCATTTTATTTATTTTTCTATTGGGTACAATGAACTCATCTAGAATTGTATATGATTTATAGCATCACTTGGTGTATTTGTTTATAGCTCAAAATCATTAAAGGCATTTTAAAATTGCCTTTCAAAAATCCCTCCAAAGTCTTAAAAGATCAGTATGATTATAGAGTGGATCATAATCAGAAAGTGGCAATAATCATCTTCCTTTAGTGAAATGCAATATTTATTAAATTACTTTTCAAAATTTTCACTATAAGTAGTGTGTATTAGTAGACTTTACCCTCTGACCCTGAGGATCAGGGCAGTGTTCAGTAGCATTTGACCAGTGCAGCAGCTGAAGTCCCTAATTCAAAAGAAAGGTTTGTGCCTATAACTGATTGGATTTTCTAAAAGGTGAATTAGAATTTGCCCAAGGAAACAGACTTCTTGTTAAGCCTTTGTAGAGTATGGAGTATTAAGAGGAATCCTGAGACCTGCCCAGAACCTTCTGTGTTGGGACATTCCTACTTGAAAAGACATGCAGACCAATCCAGAACTGCTGGGAGAACAGATAAATTGCACAGAAAGAAAGACTTGGAAAAACAAAACAAACAAAAAACAGACTGTTTAACTGTTAGAATATCAAGCAAACTGTTTGCTTTGCAGACATCAGGGCAAGAAAAATCAACCCATCAGGGAAAGCCCCCTTCTAAGATAGAAACTCAAATGGAACCCATGAGCAGTCTAATATATTCACTGGTGACCACCTGGGTCTACTTGTGTGTGGAAGCAGGGGAAATGCAGCTATGAAGACACAAACTTAGTCTGGCCATATTCCATTGACACTAGTTGACCTCAAGATGAAAGAGAGAAGAGGGAGTCTGACTGGTCTGAATTTTAGGGACATTTGTGGATTTTATAAGACCATGGGCACAGACCTAGCCATTGGAGGCTAGAGCTGACAGTGAAGTGGCCAGCAGGTATGAAGTACAGGGAGGTATGGGTGACTTCCCAAGCTTTCCGTTAGTACCTATTTGACCTACCTTAGATGGTTAACTGACCAAAACTAGACCAGATGAAGATAAAGATGCTTGATTCTGTAAGCAAGTGTAAACTTCAGCAATTCTATAAACTGCACCTTTGCTTATGAATGTAGTTGCAAAAAATTCCATCTGGAATGGAAAGAGTCTTTATATCAAGGAACAAGCTTGTTTCCTCAGTGCACTGGGTTTATATGGATGGGCAATCTAGACATTATCTATTAAATATGAGGTACTACAAAGGCATGAAGTGACTGGCATACAAGCTTTCATGAGTGTGTTCAGTTTCAAAAGGGGGGGTCGTAAAGTAGAATCCCTACTAAATAGTTCTCTTCTTTGTCAGATGGATCTGGTAAAAGGGGGTGGTGGATGATGCTGACAGGATTTTATGATACAATTATGAGTAATTATTAGCAGTATTAATTGTGATTGTCACAACTCTAATTGTAGAAGATGTATAACTAAATTGGGGGAGTAGTTAATCTTTCATTTCAAGAACAGAGGATCCCAGGAGCATCAGGAAGTAAGAGCATGAGTGGAGCATGAGATCCTACCTATAAAAGCAGGGAAAGTAAAGATGATGAGGTGATGGTATGGACAGATAGAGCAGATGCGGGCTCTAGGACCAGGGATTGAGTGAGGCTTTCTTGCTGAATATACCCTTGTTGTTGTTGTTGTTAAGTGCCGTCGAGTCGGTTCCAACCCACAGCGACCCTGTACAGGGTTTCCGAGGCTGTAAATCTTTACGGGAGCAGAACGCCCCATCTTTCTCCCGCGGAGCAGCTGGTAGTTTCGAACTGCTGGCCTTAAGGTTCACAGCCCGATTCGTAAGCACTACGCTACCAGAGCTAGGATATTTAAATGAATATTTATTTATTGGTTTGTATGTGCACATATTTTTTCTTTGTTATTTTGTGAAATATAAGATGTAAAAAGAAAGCCGCAGGAAGGAAGTAGGATAACTGTTGTTTCAGGGAGGGGATTGTCATTATTGAGATGAAACAAAGCATATAATTTGTTGAATATAAAGCTGATGATATTGTCCATTAACCTTCACTCAATTCACAATGAAACGTTTTAAAAAAAAGAGGGAGAGGTTTGTACTTGACTATTTAATGCTCTGCAGTCATTATTCTGAAATTCTTAGTAAATTTATCTTTGGATTGTATTCAGTATATGAAGATCTGTGACACAATGGAGCATGTTACAAGGGCATGGAGCCTGATCTCATGTGAAATCCCTTCTCCCACTATATCTCTGACTAGTCAAGACAATTTTTTTTTTAATACCAGCTATCCATCAACCTTTGTTGCTTCTTCTTTAGGCTGGAAGGCTTGGAAAACTTCAGCACTACTTCAGTCCAATAATTTACCAGAGTGGGAATCAAGCAGTCAGTGGGCATAGCAAATCATAAGGCAGATCCATGGGTGCTTATAAGTGTTTTTGTTAGCCTTGAAAATATTGCCACACCCAAGGGAGTGCAATATCAACAAATAAAAATGTCTCACTATGGAAGGTCAAGAGAGAAAACATGGAAGAAAGGAAAAAAAACATTGAGTTGTTTCCTGCTTTTTGAACAAGGGGCCCTGAATTTTCATTTTTCTTTGGGTCCAGCAAATACTGAAAGTAGTCTTGGCCAATTCTACAAGTGATCTACAGGCATGCTGTGACAATGTTAATAGGATTTCTTTATTTGAACATGTTATGATGTCCCAAAGAAGCCCTGGTGGCACAGTAATTAAAGTGCTTGGTTACTAACCAAATGCTTAAGGGTTTGAACCCACCTGCTCTGCAGGAGAAAAATGTTGCAGTCTGCTTCTGTAAAAATGTATAAAACCTTATGAGGCAGCTCTACTTTGTCCTACAGGGTCATGATCTATCAGAATCAACTCAATGGCATTAGGGTTATAATGAGTTTTGGGTGGCCCAAAAACCTAACTAGGGGTCAGGACATCTGGATTTCAGAAAACTTTGCAAACTACTCTCTGTAAGATTAAAACTCCTCTGTAATTGAGAAAACATTTCACCCCCCTCTCTATTCTTCACTTTGCTCTTTAGTAAAATAAGAAAGTTATTTTACACTTTTCTCAAGGCCCCTTCAAATGCTAGCATTCTATATTTTCTGTGAGCATGTTACTAGACAATTTTTTTTTCTTTCTATTTTAATGGTTTTCTATTTTTTTTTGCTTTCTATTTTAATGGTTTTCAATAATAGACATTTTTCCCCAGGGGACATTTGGGAATCTCTGGATACATTTTTGTTTGCCACAAGTTGATGGAGAAAACTACTACTGGCATAGCATATGATACTGCTAAACATCTAAAAATGATATACAGGATACCCCCCTACAACAAAGACTTATAAATCCCTAAATATGAATAGTGCAGAGGTTGAGCATCTCTGATCTATGAAAGAGTCCTGGTGTGGTGTTGTAGGATAAGCACTGGACTGCTAACCACAATGTCAGCAGTTAAAACCTACCAGCTGCTCCTTGGAAACCCGATATATGTTTGATTTAAGTCAGAACCAACTTGATGACACTTAACAACAACAACAGTCTATATGAAAGGCAAATTATGTGTCTAGATTCATACCGAATTCCTATTTGTTTCTCTAACAATGCACTGAAATCTGATGTTGTGTGAATCAAGACTTAGTAAGCAAATCAAAATGCAAAGGATGCTGATTAAACTTGCTATTGAATTCTGATGTCTAGAAACAGAAACATCTGTCTTCTACAATGCTTTGTTTGCCAAGATTGGAAGAGAACGATGAAGTATCGTTATAAAATTCTCTCAGCCATAATGTATGTAGAAGCATAAGGAGGTAGGACTGTTTCTCTGGTATAATAATTAAGCAATTTTTTTCCACAGGTGAACCATTTTTTATTGGTAGAACACTGAAGGTCATAACTATCAATAATATTCAGAATATATACGGAACAAATTACTAGTTAACTTCATTTATCCATTTAGTCAATCACTACTAACTCAAATGCTACGATTTATAGTCTGTGGGTAAATATGTTGTTGTTGTTAATTGACGTCGAGTCAGTTCCGACCCATAGCGATCCTGAACTGGGTTTCCGAGGCTGTAAATCTGTACGGGAGCAGAAAACCTCATCTTTCTCCTGCGGAGCAGCTGGTAGTTTCAAATTGCTGACCTTGCAATTCCCAGCCAGATTTGCACCCACTACACTACCAGAGCTCCTTGTGGGTAAATACAGTAGTTGAACAATACAAAAGCAACAACAGTAAGAACAAAAACTAAATAAGTCCTTGTTTGCATTCTAGTAAATGCAGTGAGGCATACAAACATAATTAAACCAAATTTATAACTAATCAAGTAATTGCTATGAAAATAATATTGAGTAAGTTTTTTAGTTTGCAAAACAAAAGAAACTTCTTCAGCTCAGGGAAGAAAAAGATTATTTTAATCTCCAGCAATGTGTGATTTTTTTTCTTCTAAATTTTATTCACATGGTTGGATTTTGATAGCTTTCTCTTTTTTCCTTTATATTGTAATTTTATTATTTCTTTTTAGCTTTTTATTGTGAATTGCATCATGACTGATTTATTACATGCTCTGTTGTGAAGGGAATGGTTATACCAAGATGCTGTTATTGCTGTTAACTGCCATTGAAACACTTTCAACTAATAGCTACCCTGTATAGAGTTTATAAGGAGTGGCTAGTGGATTTGAACCATGCACCTTTTGGTTAGCTGTCAAGTGCTTATCCTACAGAGTCACACTAGGACTCTATATCCAGATGAAGAAATGTATTCTTGGAATCAGATTTATGCCATGAGGTAGTGTATAGCTAGGACTTTAAATATATATATATATATATATATATATTACTGTGTTTTTAATTATAAATAAGCCTTTTTTGTTGCAAGATTAAGAGGCCCAACTCAAATTAACTTAAGCCAAAAAGACAGCATAGTTTAAGGATCCTGAAGAACCTCATGAAAACCAAAAATATAATTAAAAGAAAGAAAGACGTAGAAAGACAAAATGACTTAGAAAGAAAAAAAGAAGAGATTTTAGAAGGAGCCGTCTGGCTGAATTTCAGGCTCTGGCTCTTTGGTACCTGCCACCTAGATGCATTTCCTCTGAACCCCACCAAAATATGCAAGGTCTTGTTTGGATTTGTTGCCCTCTCAGACTAACCAATTATGGTCAGGGGAAGAAATATGCATGCTCAATTTCAGTTGAGGATGAAGTATAAAATTTCAGAAAGTAAGATGGAGAAATGTATTGGGAAAAACATGTCCACCAGACATAGTTTATTTTAAGTTATTCCCATGCCTCCATCCAATCCACTTTGAAATTAAATGACATAGTACTGTAGGATAATCATTACACTACTAACCACAAGGTCAATGGTTCAAACCCCTCGGAAAAGTTGCTATGAGTCAGAACTGACTGGATGGTACATAACAACAATAGGAGTCCCTATCCTTAAATTTTTCACTAGTTAGATTTTTTAGGAAGTAGATTGCTAGGTCTTCTTCCTAGTCTGCCTTAGTCTGGAAACTCTGCTTAGTTTGGAAACCTCTGGTATTTGAAATACTGGTGACAAATTTCTAGCAACACACAAGCCATCAAAATACAATTAGATGATATTTGGGTAGTGACACACAACTGTCTTAGAAGAAGTACAGTCAGAATGGTCCTTAGAAGCCAGGATGCTGACACTTCATTTCAGGTACTCTGGACATGTTATGAGGAGTTACTTAGTCTTTGGAGAAGGAACTTGTACAGTAAAGGTCATTGAAAAAGAATAAGACCGTTAATGAGATGGTTTGACATAATGACCACAAGTATCAGCTGAAACATAGCAACAATTGTGAGGATGGTGCAGGGCCTGAAAGCATTTTGCTCTATTACAAATGGGGTCACAATGGATCGGAAACAACTTGATGGCACCTAACAATAACAGCAACAACAGGAGTCCCTGGTTGGTGCAAATAGTTAAGCACTTCACTACTAACTGAGTCCTGGTGTGGCATCATTGTATAAGCACTAGAACTCAAAGTCGGTTTGAACTTCAGGGTCTCTGATTCAAACTCAAACTAGCCACTCCTCCGCAACCGTATGCAGAGTTGCTATGAATCAGAACTGAGTTGATGGAACACAACAACAACTAACTGAATGGTTGCTGGTTCAAACCCATACAGAGGCATCTTGGAAATCAGGCCTGGTGATATGCTTCTGAAGGTTCATTTCATAGTATTGAAAAACCTGTGGAATACAGTTATTCTATGCATGCATAGGATCGACATTAGTTGGATTCAACTAGACAACAACTAACAGCAACATGTGCCAAACAATATACATATGTTATGCTTGGATTTTCTCATCTAAACTTCCAAACTGTCCGCTGAGGAATATACTGTCATTACTACACACCATGAAGATGAGAAAACTGAGTCTTTAAAAGGTAAAAATAACTTATGTAAGAGAATACACAAATCTAATAACTTAGAAAGCCAAATTTCAAACCCAGATACACAGATTAAATCTCTCCACTAACTGCCTTACACACAATTATGAAATCATTGCTGGCTCAGATTCATGGATATTTTATCAGTGAGTGCAGTCACAAGGGACATGCAGAAGATCCCCAGTTTAATGCTCTGTGGTTTCCATCATAAGAATCCAAATACAGTTACCTTTGAGTGTGTTTTTTTCTAAATGAATTCTGATGAAACTATGGAGCTTGTGCCAGGAACTTATCACCTTGGTTTGTTAGGCTGCCTTCTTGCCTTCTTGTGAATATCCCTGTGCCCAAGGGAGCAAGACATTAAATAACAAATACAAAATGTTATGAGTGGGAAAAAAGTTTATATTTTCGTATTTTTAGCAACACTTTCACCACTGCTTTCTGAATAAATGACTTTGCATAATCTTTTTTTGCAGTGAGCCCTGTAAATTACATAGCTGATCCTGGAAAGTTGTTAGAAATATAGTCTATGGTCAAACAGAATTTTTGGTTGTTTGTTGCTTTTGCCTAGAGTAAATTAATTAAAATTTGCTGTTCTTTATTTTAATTTCCTTATGTAAAAAATAAGATGGTAATAATATACTTAAAACATAGGATTGTCATGAGGAT